>NC_088876.1:11343715-11643715 GCF_032884065.1 Artemia franciscana
CAACGAAAATTCAAAGTTCTAGTTTTCCTTTAGCCAAAAAATATTATGCTGCAACAAAGGCCATTTTGTAGCATTCTGACATTTTGTAGTACAGAGCTACAATTTCGACCCAAAGAAGGCAAAGTTGCTATCGATTAAAATTTTTTGAGGCAGCCAGACGATTTGGGATTATCTAAAACTATATGTTGATATTCCAGTTTCAGAAACAGCAATACTACACGGTGGTGCCGTCGTTTCTCAACAGCCAAGTAGTCCATATAAAATAGACGGTTAATATAGACACTTGTTTCAAAGCTTCATTTATTCAAGTTCATTTACTTGATGTTTGACAAAGGTAATGGGCAATAATATGTAATTTCGCATCAACTATAGTGGAGGAGGGGTGGTATATCATTTTGTTGGTGGGGGGGTGTGCTGATGCCTCAAAAAGTGCATTTGTGCATCCAGATTTTCTAATGATCAGAAACAAAAAGTTTGGTACAATTTTTCGACTATTTTCAACAGAATTTTGATGTGATATCTTTGAGGGACTTGAGCCGCTAGGAAAAAGGGTATAGTAGGGGGGATGTTTTCCCCCAACTGTTTTGACTTTTTGAAAGGGACCTAGAACTTTCAGTCCCAAATTAACCAGCCATTCTAGACGACGTGCTCTGGTTGAAAAAAATAAATATTTAAGACACATCGTTCTTTGCTTAGTTAACGCTATTGAAGTAATAATTTTAAATTTAAATATGATTAAAATAAATTTTAATGAAATCGTCGTTGTTTTAGCTAAATGTACTTTTAATCTCCTCTTTTTTCTTGCTTTCATCAAGAATTGATATTTTTTTTACAATTGGACTAGAGAAAGCTGAGGTGAATTTTTCGGAATTGTGTATTTCGTTATGCTCTACTTATTTCGTCGAAAGGTGTCAGTCTGATAGCAGAAGAAACATAAAAAAAATAGCAGAGAATACTCATTTACGAACATCATCTAAAATAATGACAAGAGTTGGAAATATCAGGTTTTAATTCGCTGCTAAAGGGTTCAAACTCTGATGCTATACTTCCAAACTTTTATTAGGGCAGGTGCAACCGCAGGATTTTATCAAACAGTTCGTGGTAACGAACTGTAGTAAGGAGCGACCCGGCTCAATAGTAACCGAAACTCTAAAAAAATGGAATTTTGGTACCGATAGTTTTTTATTGCATTTTAATGCTGATCTTAAATATATAAGTTTCATCAAGATGAATCTTAACCATCAAAAGCTATGACCCTGAGAAAATTTGCCTCATTTTAGAAAATAGGGGGAAACACCCTCTAAAAGTCATACGATCTTAACGAAAATCACACCACCAAATTCACCGTATCAGAGAACCCTATTGTAGAAGTTTCAAGCCTCTATCTACAAAAATAATATGAAAAAAACTTCGTTTTCTTAAAGAGTTAAAGAGGCTGCGTCCCAAAGTCGAACCTTAAAACGTACAGGAATTAGAAGAGGCAGTTGGGGGGCTGCCGCCCCCCAAACCCCCAGCTTTTAAAGACTCTTTTGTTACAGGTTTTTTGTTTTTTTGCTAACCCCCCGCTCTTGGCTTGGGAAAGGTCCTCTTTTAATTAACAAAACATTGAAATGAATGAATAATGGAATAACTTCGAAAAATGTTAAACACAAGAGGACAGGAGAACCATTGCGCCGAAACTAGTAATTAGTAACAATGAAGTCCCCCCACAAAAAAAAACCTGTACAAAAGAGTCTTTAAAAGCTGGGTGTTTGGGGGGTGGCAGCCCCCCAACTGCCTCTTCTAATTCCTGTACGTTTTAAGGTTCGACTTTGGGACGCAGCCTCTTTAACTCTTTAAGAAAACGAAGTTTTTTCATATTATTTCTGTACGTTTTTCTACAATCCATGGTGGATGTAATTTAATAATTCCTGTACTCCTCGTGGAGGAATTAGGAGAGGAAGTTGGGTGGCTGCCGCCCCCAACCCCCCCCCCCCGCTTTTAAATCATTGTATAAAATAGAAAAAAAATAGATAGATGACCGAAATGTTTCTTTTGCTCATAAGAAGCTAATATTCTGTTATCTCTCAAATGATAAGCTGTCCAGGTGTTATCAAAATTTTTTTGATGTTGTGAAAAAAAACCGCCAGTAAGGGACTTGAACCCTTGACCCGAGGATTAAAAGTCTCACGCTCTACCAACTGAGCTAATAACTTGCATGTGTGTAAATATAACTTCTCAATAGCTTTTAAAAATATCAAATTAACATGGGCTCTTATGGAGAGAAATCCGTTAATTAAATAGCTAATGGGTGGTTTCTGGAAAACAGGGAAGGAGTTATCGGATCAAGCTGAAATTTCGCGGATAAGCTCCTGGGCCGTAGGGGACCTTAACTTGTGAATTTCAGCCCGATCGGACAACGTTAAAAGGGGTGGGGGGGGTTGGAGGGTCGAAACTTTCGGGGGGTTAAGATTTTCCTACGAAACTTTCATGGGCACTTACTCGGAGAATTCCGCATCGAATGAGTCTTCGTACACCCAGATCCGATGTCGGATGTGATCTGTAGGCGTCTAGGAAAAAAAAGTAAATGAATTTTAAGTGGCTATGCGTGGTTTCTGGAAAACAGGGAAGGAGTTATCGGATCAAGCTGAAATTTCGCGGATAAGCTCCTGGGCCCTAGGGGACCTTAACTTGTGAATTTCAGCCCGATCGGACAACGTTAAAGGGGGGCTTGGGTTGACAGGTCGAAACTTTCGGCCAGATTTTCCCCATGAAGAAAAAGTTGGAGGGGGATGAAATTTTGCAGGTTTCTTAGTTGGAGCTCGGGCTACGAAATGCATCCCTCCCCATCCGTTTGCGACCACTGGAACCGAAGATCGCTTAACATTGTCGTGTGTCGCCTCTTTATAGAGGCACGAGTGTGCCTCCTGAAATGTGGAATCTCGCATTTTTTGCCAGAAGACAAATCACGGATGCGTGTTTATTTTTTATTTTTTATTTTTTTTTTACAGGGATGATCGTATCGACTCAGTGGTCCTAGAATGTCGCGAAATGACTCATTCTAACGGAAATAAAAGTTCTACTGCCCTTTTTAAGTGATTAAAAAAATTGGAGGGCACCTAGGCCCCCTCCAACGCTCATATTTTCCCCAAAGTCACCGGATCAAAATTCTGAGATAGCCATTTTATTCACCATAGTCGAAAAACCTAATAACTATGTCTTTGGGGACGACGTACTCCCCCGCAGTCCCCGTGGGAGGGGCTGCAAGTTACAAACTTTGACATGTGTTAACATATAGTAATGGTTACTGGGAAGTGTACAGACGTTTTCAGGGTGATTTTTTTGGTTTGGAGGGGGGGTTACGTGGGAGGGTCTTTCCATGGAGGAACTTCTCATGGGGGAAGAGACTTTTAATGGAGGGGGCGCAGGATTTTCTAGCATTATTTAAAAAAAACAACGAAAAAATAAATATGCAAAGTTTTTTTCTACTGAAAGTGAGGAGCAGCATTAAAACTGAAAACGAACAGACATTAAAACGCATGTGAGGGGTCTACCTCCTTGCAATACCTCGCTCTTTACGCTAAAGTATCATTAGTAATTACAACTACTTATTTTACGGCCTTTGTGATTAAGGGGTCATTCTTAAGGAATTGGGACAAAATTTAAGCTTTAGTGTAAAGAGCGAGGTATCGACGAGGGGCGAGCCCCCTCATATACGCAATAAAAACATACGAATACAGAAGTTCGCTACGTAAGTTAATTCGTAAGTTACGTATATTTTTTACTTATGAAAACGTTCGTAAAAAATTTAAAGTTAATGCCTTCTTAAGTAATCAAAAAATTGGAGGGCAACTAGGCCTCCTCCCTCGCTCCTTTTTTTCTCAAAATCTTCTGATTAAAACTATGAACAAGCCATTTATCAAAAAAAAAAGATGCAAATTTCGTTTTAATTATTTATGTGCTGAGAGCCAACATCAAAACATGCATTAATTCAAAAACGTCCAGAAATTAAACAAAAAAAAACAAGTTTTTTTAAATGAAAGTAAGGAGCGACATTAAAACTTAAAACGAACAGAAATTACTTCGTATATGAAAGGGGCTTTTCCTCCTCAACGGCCCCCTCTTTACGCTAATTTTTTTTACTGTTTTAAAATTTAGAGTTAAGAGAAAGAGTCAAACTATAGCTTAAAGAGCGGGGCGTTGAGGAGGAAAAGCCCCTTTCATATACGGAGTAATTTCTGTTCGTTTTAAGTTTTAATGTCGCTCCTTACTTTCATTTAAAAATACTTGTTTTTTTTTGTTTAATAAATTGATAGATCCAGGAAATCAAACGCTTTATTTTTAGAGTCGGTTTCATATAGTTCTTTTTCCTCTCTTAAAACAGTCAGTGTCGATCCAATCGAAACTAGTCTTGGTTCAACGGCATAATTTTCGTCTTTTCCATGCACAATATTGCTTCATGTCAAAGAAAGGCAATATATTAAATACTTATCTATATATATAAAAATAAGTTGTTTGTTTGTGTCTGTTGACTGACGTCATTATTAGGATTGAGCTGTATGTCGTCATGAAGTTGTTTGTCGACTGACGTCATGTTTGTCAACTGACCAAATTACAGACCGGGACACAAATGACGACCGGGACACCGGGACACAGGGAATATAAACGACGACCGGGACACAGGGACACAACTACAACGGGGACGCTGGGGGCACAGGGGGGGATATATAAATTACGACCGGGACAGAGGGAATGTTCGAAGAGAAATTAAAGACCGGGACACAAATGACGACCGGGACACAGGGAATGTAAATGACGACCGGGACAATCAGAGAGAAATTACAGACTGGGACACAAATGACGACCGGGACACCGGGACACAAATGACGACCGGGACACAGGGAATATAAATGACGACCGGGACACAGGGAGACAACTACAACGGGGACGCCGGGGGGCACAGGGGGATATATAAATGACGACGGAGACACAGGGAATGTTTGATTAGCAATCACCATCAACAAAGCTCAAGGGCAATCATTAGAATAATGAGGTATAGATCTGAATACGGATTGTTTTTCCCATGGACAATTATATGTTGCATGTTCAAGAGTCAGTAAACCTGACAATCTGGCACAGATAATGGGACAGCGAAGAATGTTGTATATTCGCAAGTTTTACGTAGTTAAAAACATATATATATATATCTATCTATATTCACAGGTGGGACCCAGGGACACAACTACAATGGCGCGTAACTAATATGGCGCGTAATGACTTACGCGCGCGGGGGGGCTTGGGGGGCGCGAAGTGCCCCCCCCCTAACTAGGTGTTGGGGGCCACCCCAACAGCTAGTAGTAGATATCTTTATTGTCTATGCTAACATCATGCTTATATTATTACTAAGTTCTGCACGGGCTATCTCAGCATCTATGCTCTTATATGTACGCGTAAATCCGAGAGGCCGTACGTTAGGTGATGGCTTGCCAATCAGAGGTAATTGAAGGACTTGAGTATTAGGATGCAAAATTGCATTAAATGGCACACAATGCTCGCTGGCCAACTGGCCAAATGGTCGCTGGCCAACAAAAAATAACTGAGTAGACAAAAAGTAAAGAAATCGATTTGCGAAAAAAAAAAACTGACTAACCTCTAAACCTGTCAAAAACAAAACTTCAAATGCTCATACGATATCTCAGTTTTACAAAATTTTTCTGGTTGAAACTTTTCGTTTTTTTCCTTTTGGAGTGATTTCTTGTTAACTCTTTTGCTATTTTAACCTAAACAGGCAATAATCTGGAATCGGTAAAGGGAAATCAAATGATTATGGGTCATTATGGGGTGAAATGACGCTCTGGCCTTTAGAAAGCCTTTAAGAGAGGTTAACCCTACTTCTGTTTGTGGAAATTTCTGTTTATTTTAAGTAGTTCGAGATAACGAACTGCAAGTAAGGAGCTACCAGGGCCAATAGTAACCGAAACTCTTAAAAATGGAGTTTTGTTAATAGTATATACATAAGAAAAAACTGCTTTTATGGTGATTTTAAATCTATAATATTCATCAAGTTTATGGGTAGTATCCTGAGAAAGTTTGCCCGATTTTCAAAAAGGTGGAAAGCATCCCCAGGGGGACAAGTAATAATGAAACCCCATCATCAAGTTCAGCAAGTCAGAGGATACTGTTGTCGGGATTTCAAGCTTCCATATCCGGAATTTGACATTTTTTCGAGAAAAAAAAATCAAGGATGCATGTTCATTTTTTTCCTGAGACTTCCAACAAAACCAATGATCGTAGAAACCCGGGAGATGGCTCATTTCATCACATCTTTTCAGTAGCAAAAAAATACTATGCGACAACAAAGGGTGTATTTTCTGCCATTTTGTAGTATAGAACTACAATTTCGACCCAAAGAGGGCAAAGTTGCTATCGATGGAAAACTTCGAGGCAGCCAGACGATTTGGAATCATCTAAGAACTTTATATTGAGGTTCCAGTTTCAGCAACGGTAATACTACGCAGTAGTACAGTCGTTTCTAAACAGTCAAGTAGTTCATATAGAATAGACGGTTAATATAGACACTTGTTTCAAAGCTTCATTTAACCAAGTTCATTTACTTGATGTTTAACAAAAATATCGGGTAATAATATATAATTTCGCATCAGCTATAGTAAAGGAGGGGTGGTAGGTCATTTTACAGGTGGGGGAGGGTGCTGATGCCTCAAACAGTACATTTGTGCACCCAGATTTTCTAATGATCAAAAACAAACAGTTTTGGCTCAATCTTTCGACTATTTTCAACAAAATTTTGATCTGGTATCTTTGAAGGACTTGAGCCGGTAGGAAAAAGGGCATAGTAGGGGTATGTCTCCCCCTCCTACCTTTCTCACGTAGTCGCAGGACTTAAGGAACAGGATGCAAAATCTAATGTCCTCGGCATTAAATGGCACACAATGCTCACATCAACGGAAGCTTGGAGGTGTGAATTTATTTATACTGCCTATCCTCTCCCGAAATGTGGAAGATAAAAATTACACTTTGGTTATTGGATAACTAAAAAGATCTAATCATAAATGTTTCCGTACTTGAACTCTACCCCCTTCTCTCGCTCTTGGATATTCGACTGTCGCTGGCCAAGAAAAAATAAATAAATAGACAAAAAGTAAAGAAATCGATTTGCAGAAAAAAAACTGACAAACCTGTAAAATTGTCAAAAACAAAACTTCAAACGTTCATGCTGTATCTCAGTTGTTCAAAATATTTCTGACGGAAAGTTTTTGTTTTTCCTTTTGGAGTGATTTCTTGTTAATTCTTTTGCCATTTCAACCTAAACAGGCAATAATCTGGAACCGGTAAAGGGAAATCAAATCATTATGGGTCAAATTCAATCACCAAAAGTAATGACATAAATCGCTAGGGGTTCTAACCCTGCTTGTTGAATTTGTGTATTGCTTTTGAATTTATTTACTTATTGTATGATTCCAAATAAGAGTTACCATTTTAAACCTTGGATCTTCTATTATTCTATTTTTGCAGGATCCTTTAGCCAGTTACGATGTCAATAGTCACGACGAAGATCCAGCTCCAAGATATGATCTGATTGATTCTAATCGGCATGGCACACGATGTGCTGGTGAAGTGGCAGCTGAAGCTAATAATTCCATTTGCGCCTTAGGTAAATTCTTGTTTCTGTCTTACTCCGACATAAATAAAACTATCTCGATGCTTGGTAATTTCTATAAAAGGCTGCAAATATGAAGACTAGCAAGACTGACCCAGGTTAACGTTAAAATAGAAAACTCGTAGCTTGTGAGCTAGGGAACAATCGTTACTGAACGTCGCACCAAGGCAGATGCTATTCACTTTTTGTGCAATTTGCGTTTACATTTTTGCGAATCTGTTAAAAAAAAGAATTTCGTTCTAGGATAATGAAAAAGTATGAAACGATCATGTTGATACATTTTGATTATGACAAATGACAAGTAAAAGTAAATGTTAGTAATAAGTAACAGTAAAAATAACAGTGAGAGAACTCATAGAGGTTGGAGTGGCTAACAATTATGTTTGCTCTTGCGTACTTTTTAAATCGTAGCTTTTACGTGTTATACCTTGGCGTGTCTTTATCAATGAGTTATGCTTTGGTATTAATTTACCTGCTTTTTTCTTATCGGTACGAGAATTCAATCCAGAATTCCCAAGTACGATTAATAAAAAAAAAAAAGTATTTTTTGTTTCCAGGCTCTCATCGTTTTCTGTGCAAAAGCTTCAAAACGTATACTTAGTAAGTATTAGTGTTGTATCAATCATTACAACAAGGATGGAGAAGTCTCTGAAGCTGGACTTTGAAAGGGACTGAAGTAACTTTTGGAATTGAAAACTAGGTACACTTGTACACAACTCTAAGAAGATCAAACTTTCATACCCGAACAGGCATAATCGAGGAAAAGTCCAACCTTCCGCTAAAGAGTGTATCCAAAATATGCTAGAATCAACTTTCGCCCATTATTT
This sequence comes from Artemia franciscana, assembly GCF_032884065.1. Classification (NCBI taxonomy): domain Eukaryota; kingdom Metazoa; phylum Arthropoda; class Branchiopoda; order Anostraca; family Artemiidae; genus Artemia; species Artemia franciscana. Next base: position 11,352,200 of record NC_088876.1, read on the forward strand.
TGATCTTAGGTACTTTTATTTTTGAGTTTATGATGACTGATATTTACTAAGCATAATTTTGCGTGTCCACGGAACTCCTTTTTTTGGTTGATTATGTGTGGTTGCACTGTTTTACCTTGGTATTTGTATGTGTGGGTAAGGTCAAGACCTCGCTCAAATGCATATCTGTTCAAGTTACTAAAGTGGGGAAGGAGTTCTTCTTAGAGTTCTTTAAAGGATAGATTTTAAATGACAACATAAGAATGTTTTATTCCAGTGTAATTACCTTTGGGCTTGAGCGTGAATAGGTTCATACACCAGATAATGAGGACTGTAGGTTACTCATCCTGACTTTTCCTGAAATAGTAATATTCCTGTTATAAGAGTTGACCCTTTTTTTTATACAATCTGTTATGCATATTCTATAATCAAAGACGTTTGGTGAGTCCTGGGAATATATAGATAAATAGATATTGCAACAAAGGCCACTTTGGGGCATGGAAAAAAACAACAAATAACTATTTATACTATATATATATATATATTCAATACTTTAAAACTACATGGATCATGGCTACAAAAAGAAAATGCTTCAAGCACACCATATAAAATAACTTTATACTTTCGCTGTCCCGCCTATCGTCCACCCTCAAAAATCTCTCTGTGCTGCATGGCTACTCGCGCGTACCTCCGCACATTCTTAATATCCACTTTACACTTACTTTTTAAAATTTCGACCATCCCATCCCTCCCATTTACCCCAATCTCAAAAGCCTCTACCCTCAAATCCTTCAAATCCTTACAATTGCGCATAAAGTGCTCAAAGTCACCATTTTCTCCGCACATTTGACAAAAGTACGGACCCCTCCGCGATCTAAACCTCCCCAAATGCTTCTTTCTTTCACCGAAAGGCATAAAATTACCCCTTATAGAAATGACCCACCTTATGTCCTCCCCTGAAGTCCCACTTCAAAATAATATTCCCCATATACTTAATAATATCTGTTCATTTTAGGGTTTGATGTTGCTCCTTACTTCCAGTTGAAAAAAACTTTTTTTAAATTTAATTTCTGATCTTTTTAAAATAATACTGGGAAATTCGGCTCTCTCTCCATGAAAAATCCTGGTACTTGTGTATTATACGCCACTCACTCAAGTTTACGATGTGTAAATCTCGAGTATAAATCGGTTTCTTTGTTAACTTAGAAACAAATTTGGTATATATTTGCACATTAGGGGAGGGGGGGGGGGAAATTTAGCGGGTCTGCACGCAAAATGTTTTAAGCACAATTGTTCTGCATATTAAATTAGCAAAGAAACCGGTTTGTTCTCAACTTTTACGCAGCATAAACTTCAGTGAGTGGCACATAATACACAAATACCAAAATGTCTTCCCCCCGCGGGAAAAAAAACTCAAATAAAATTCTCAAATTTGAAAAGCCTTATTATCCAAGGGGGGGGGGGGCATTTTCCGGGTGATATTGTCTGCGAAGGAGTAAATACCTTAAACCGTTTCTATTATTCGGGCATTTTTTTGGGGGGGGGGCTGAAACCCCTCCCCCTGCATACGGTCTTGGTTGTAACGTTGTAAGTCATAAGAGGAGCGTGAAAACGGGAGAAAAGTTTTTTTTTATTATTTTATATTTTAATGTTTGTTTTAGGAATTGCGTATGATGCTGGTATTGGCGGTGTTCGCATGTTAGATGGTGATGTGACGGATGCTGTTGAAGCTAGAAGCCTGAGCTTGAATCCACAGCATATTGATATTTTTAGTGCCTCTTGGGGACCAGATGATGACGGTAAAACTGTAAGCCTTTCACTTTTAGAATATAATTTTTTTACGAGTCTTTCAGAACCATAATTTATCTATTTCTGATATTTGTCATCTAAATTATTTTGTACTTCTTATGTTCTTGTCAGAATTCTCTGAACGATGATTAATACTTCAGTATTACAAAAAAAACTGGATTTTATATATATATATATATATATATATATATATATATATATATATATATATATATATATATATATATATATATATATATATATATATATATATATATATATATATCATGAAAAGAGAAATCACCAATGCAACAGCACAAACACAAAAAAAAAGAAAAAAAAAAAAAAAAAAGAGAGAGAGCCAGAAGGAGAAAAGGAAGACTGTTTTCCTAAATTAGTGATTAATATAGACCAGCACTTGAATGAGGCCTCATCCATACCATCACATAGGTCAAACAGCATAGCCACACACAATCAACCATAAAGAATAATCCATGGACAGGCAGTCATGTCGTCAATAAGTATAAGTCGTCATTTACCAAACAATAGAAAAAATAATATAGACAAATAATTCAGAGGCAACACCCAACATAAGGGCTCATCAGGAGAATACACTGGCCTATATAGGGTTTCGCCACTCTAAATTCTCTACCCAGCACAGTGTTGTGGCTACCACAGAATATCCATGGCATCCCCGCGTCAGGTATCACCCCCAAAATATATGCCTATGAAAGAAAAAAAAAAAAACAGCAAATGTAAAACAACCAAGTAAAACCAAAACAAGCTTATTCTGTTAATATATCCCTCCCTTTAGCAAAAATAGGTAAACTAAATATTATAAATTTTACCAAATCACAAATATTAACACATTGCAAAAAACCTGAATGAACTAAACAATTATAGAAATCATCTTTACCATGTGGCTAATTTTTAAGAAAATCCGCTCAATTAGAAACACAATTCAAAATAAATGGCGCTGCGACAACATTTCTCGAACCTCCGAAATTAGTTGAAAATTTCTTTAAGTATTTCTAGATAATTCTTTTGATATTTATTTAAAAGTTCGTTATAATGAAAACTAAATTTTTTAAATTGCCAAGTTAATTTATTTGCAGAAAAACCTCTTGATATCAATTTTTGGCTTAAGATTTTACATCTATTTTTAAAATCAATATAATTACTACAAATCCTTGCATAACGAAGTAACTGTGAGAAAAACGCTGAATATGTAATATTTGTGTGTATATTACTTTCAGGGAATGGGAAACTAATCACTTCAAAATCAAAATCATCCGTTTTATTATACATTTTAAAACTTAATTTATTATTATCACAAATATTAATATTTAAATCTAAGAAATGATCTTCATGACCAGCGCCATGACTAGGCTCAAGAATAAGCTCTGGTGGATATATATTTTTAGAAATATCAATGAAATCCTTACAATTTAAGACCAAAATATCATCTAAATATCTTTTATTATTTGACAAAGCATGTTTTAAATTAATTGGATTATTCTTATCCATCATATATTTATATTCTAGTTGACTTAAAAACAAGTCAGCTATAAATGGGCTGGCATTCCCCCCCCATGGGAATTCCCACAATTTGCTTGTACAAATCACCCCCAAATCTTATATAAGTATTGTATAAAACAAATTCCAATAACTCAAAAATCATATCCAAGCTGTAACATCTCAAGTTAACTGTAGTATTAAAGCAATTTGTCCATATAGCTTTTTTATTATAAATGTCTATTTTTAAGAACCTTTTACTAGATAAGAGGAAAGATTTCTTGATAACAGTTTTTAAATTATCAAACACTACATTAAGTGATAAATTAGTATACATTGTCGCAAAATCGAAAGACTCAATTCTTTTAGCTGAAACCATTGCTAAAGAATCTATCACCTGCAGTGAATTATTAACACTCCAATATGGATTAAAATTCGAAAATTTTTTAATACCAGAACAATAGGTTTTAAGTTTATTTACAATTTCCTTTAAAATTAATGAAAGGTCAGTAGCAGCAATGCGGGTTGGACATTTAGCTGCTCCAGCAATAAACCGTGGTTTAGGGGGATTCTTATGAAATTTTACAGTCCAATATAGGAAAGGGAACTTTTTATCATTGTCATTTATTTTAATATTAAAATTTTTAAAAAGTATTTCTTCAGTCTTTTCAATTAAATTCTCATCCTCTATATTTACCTTTTCGTAAACATTAGTTGTGCATAACTCCCTTTTTAAGATATCACAATACAGCTTCTGACAAATTATGGCAAAATTATTATCAGCTTTATCCACTGGCACAATTACAAATTCATTCTTTAGATTAGCAATTGCTTGTTTAATCTTCGCATTATAAAATAATGATTTAGTGTTACTATTTTTTAAGTTAGAATATATTTTATTTCTTATTCTACTAATAATTAAATTCTTCCAACTTTGAAAACTCTCTTTATTTTTATTCTCTTTCTTACACCACTTATCAATAAATAAATCAAAATCATTTTGTTTTTTTTCTTTCATAGGCAGGTATTTTGGGGGTGATACCTGACACGGGGATGCCATGGATATTCTGTGGTAGCCACAACACTTGGCTGGGTAGAGAATTTAATGTGGCGAAACCCTATAGACAAGTGTATTCTCCTGATGAGCCCTTGTGTTGGGTTGTTGCCTCTGAATTATTTGTCTTTATTTTTTCTATTGTTTGGTAAATGACGACTTATACTTATTGACGACATGACTGCCTGTCCATGGATTTTTCTTTATGGTTGATTGTGTATGGCTACGCTGTTTGACCTATGTGATTGTATGGATGAGTAGGGTTAAGGCCTCATTCAAGTGCTGGTCTATATTAATCACTAATTTACGAAAACAGTCTTCCTTTTCTCCTTCTGTCTCTTTTTTTTTATGTGTTTGTGCTGTTGCATTGGTGATTTCTCTTTTCATGATATATATATATATATATATATATATATATATATATATATATATATATATATATATATATATATATATATATATATATATATATATATATATATATATATATATATATATATATATATATATATATATATATATATATATATATATATATATATATATATATATATATATATATATATATATATATATATATATATATATATATATATATATATATATATATATATATATATATATATATATATATATATATATATATATATATATATATATATATATATATATATATATATATATATATATATATATATATATATATATATATATATATATATATATATATATATATATATATATATATATATATATATATATATATATATATATATATATATATATATATATAATATTATATATATATATATATATATATATATATATATATATATATATATATATATATATATATATATATACATAGATAGATAGATAGATAGATAGATAGATAGATAGATAGATAGATAGATAGATAGATAGATAGATAGATAGATAGATAGATAGATAGATAGATAGATAGATAGATAGATAGATAGATAGATAGATAGATAGATAGATAGATAGATAGATAGATAGATAGATAGATAGATAGATAGATAGATAGATAGATAGATAGATAGATAGATAGATAGATAGATAGATAGATAGATAGATAGATAGATAGATAGATAGATAGATAGATAGATAGATAGATAGATAGATAGATAGATAGATAGATAGATAGATAGATATATAGATATATAGATAGATAGATAGATAGATAGATAGATAGATAGATAGATAGATAGATAGATAGATAGATAGATAGATAGATAGATAGATAGATAGATAGATAGATAGATAGATAGATAGATAGATAGATAGATAGATAGATAGATAGATAGATAGATAGATAGATAGATAGATAGATAGATAGATAGATAGATAGATAGATAGATAGATAGATAGATAGATAGATAGATAGATAGATAGATAGATAGATAGATAGATATATATATATATATATATATATATATATATATATATATATATATATATATATATATATATATATATATATATACAAGAAAACTATATTTTGCAAGCTGTCTCTTGCTCTCTCTGTAACCGTACTTGGCATAGTACCAGAAAGTTCTAGCTTAAAAAACTTCGTTTTTGAGCCGGAAATGTTGGATTTCGATGCAAGTTCACTTTATCATTCGTTCAACAAGTTGTTTTTCTAATTCCTTTTTTTGGTGGCTTTATGAATGCTTGAATCCATCATGGGAATTCATTCCAAGAAAAGCATGAATTTCTAGCAGTTTCAAAACTTTTAATTCAATTCTTTTTTACTCATCTTGTTACTAGTCGGGAGACGTATTAACTTCTTTTTTTGTCGTAGCAGTTGGAATTGGAATATTTCTCCTGATGTAAATGGAATTAAAAATAGGATAGAAAGTTTAGCTAGTTCCCCTTTGACTTGGTAGATTGCTTAAAATGATAGGCTCCTATTTGCGATCCATTTTTATAATTACGTCTCTCAGCGAACTGACCTTTCATTTGGCTGTTTGCTCTGAAGATCCTTTGGGAATTCCAAGTTCCGACAAATATATTCTTTTGGGAATTATCCGTTCCTGTCTTCATTTCATTTGAAACCTTTTTTATTTGTTTTTCTTTGTTATTTAATACGCATGCAAAGGCTCAAAACTTGGAGAAATTGTTAGCTTTGAAACTATTCCCTCGGTGTTGGCTTTTCCTGTAAAGTCTGACGGTGTGTCTGGGTCAGGATCAATGGCTCAAATTTTAACAAGACCTGCATCTTTCATCTACTTAATAAATGTTCCCTAAAGACTGACAATAATAGTTATTGTCAAATACCTCAATATCAAAAGTACGCTTAATTTACAACTTATTTTTGCTATTTTAAATTTAGAAATTGTATACTTAATGTGCTTCTTTTTTATTTTTTATTGAAGCCAAACTGAGCATAAAGGTCTTGCAATATCCTGTGATGATAGATTTTTCTTACATTTTACTTAGAAAATGCCCTGAAACATGCCCCTGTCGTATTTTATTTTTAGTATAAAATCATGTTGAAAAATTTTGATAAATAAAAACAAGGATAATATCAAAAGTCTCCTGTAAACTAAAAAAAAAAGTTTATATTTTTTCTTGTTGATGGTGAGTTGAGAAATTTAGTTGGATGGATGTAACTTTTTCTTCAAACTCGCTAATAAGTAAGGATTCAAAAAGTTTGCTAACTGTTATGGAAACAGTAATTAGGTGGAAGTAATAAAAATGGAATATCAATTTACTTTTCTTTGGGATGGGTGTAAAACCTGTGAAAAACATGTTAGCTACGCTCCTGTGAGGAGGAAGGGTGCATGAGAAGCAAATAATAGGTACACCAACTAGCAAAATACTCAGATCTCATGGCAAAGCTGAATAAGCCACAAAAAGCAATTGTTGCTTACTTCTTCCTCCCTCTTTTGTTTTTTATGGCACTTGGTATTAACCAAGTGACATGTAGCAATCGCAAATTCTGTCGGTCTGTCTGTCTGTCTGTCGGTCCCGGTTTTGCTACTTTAGGTACTTTCAGGTAGGCTAGGACGATGAAATTTGGAAAGCGTATCAAGGACCGGACCAGATTAAATTAGAAATAGTCGTTTTCCCGATTTGACCATCTCGGGGGGGAGTGGGGGGCCGGTTAATTCGGAAAACATAGAAAAAACGAAGTATTTTTAACTTATGAGTGGGTGATGGGATCTTAATGAAATTTGATGTTTGGAATGATATTGTGTCTCAGAGCTCTTATTTTAAATCCCGACCGGATCTGATGACATTGGGGGGATTTGGAGGGGGGAGACCTAAAATCTTGGAAAACACTTAGAGTGGAGGGATCGGGATGAAACTTTATGGGAAAAATAAGCACAAGTCCCAGATATGTGATTGAGATAATCGGAATGGATCCGCTCTCTTTGGGGTAGTTGAGGGGGGGGGGGGGTTAATTCTGAAAAATTAGAAAAAATGAGGTATTTTTAACTTACGAACATCGCAATGAAATTTGATATTTAGAAGGATATCGTGTCTTAGAGCTCTTATTTTAAATCCCGACCGTATCTGGTGACATTGGGGGTGGGGGTTGGGAGGGGAAAACCTAAATCTTGGAAAACACTTAGAGTGGAGGGATCGGGATGAAACTTGGTGGGAAAAATAAACACAAGTCCTAAATAGATGATTGACATAAACGGAACGGATCCGCTCTCTTTGGGGCAGTTGGGGGGTGGGTTATTTCTGAAAAATTAGAAAAAATGAGGTATTTTTAATTTACGAACGGGTGATCGGATCTCAATGAAATTTGATATTTAGAAGGATATCGTGGCTCAGAGCTCTTATTTTAAACCTGACCGGATCTGGTGACATTGGGGGGGGGATTTGGGAGGGGGAGACCTAAAACTTGGAAAACACTTAGAGTGGAGGGATCGGGATGAAACTTGGTGGGAAAAATAATCACGACTCCTAGATACATGATTAGCATAACCGGAACGGATCCGCTCTCTTTGGGGTAGTTGGGGGAGGGGTTAATTCTGAAAATTAGAAAAAATGAGGTATTTTTAACTTGCGAACGGGTGATCGGATCTCAATGAAATTTGATATTTAGAAGGATATCGTGTCTCAAAGCTCTTATTTAAATCCTGACCGGATCTGGTGACATTGGGGGAAGTTTGAGGAGGGGGAACCTAAAATCATGAAAAACTCTTAGATTGGAGGGATCGGGATGAAACTTGGTGGGAAAAATAAGTAGAAGTCTTACATACGTGATTTACATAATTGGAACGGATCCGCTCTATTGGGGGGGGGGGGGGGTTAATTCTGAAAAAAATGACGTATTTTTAACTTACGAAGGAGTGATCGGTTGTTCCTGAAACTTCATATTTAGAAGGATCTCGTAACTCAGATCTCTTATTTTAAATCTCAACCGGATCAAGCGTAATTGGGGGGAGGGGGCAGTTGGGGGGACCGCAAATCCTAGAAAATACTTAAAGCGGTGAGATCAGGATGAAACTGGATGGGAAGAATAGAAACCTGTCTAAGATACGTGACTGACATAACCGGACCGGATCTGCTCTCTTTGGTGGAATTGGGAGGGGGGGGGGGGTAATTTTGAAAATTGAGATATTTGTAACTTACGAAAGGGTGACCAGATCTTAATGAAATTTGATATTTAGAAGGATCTTGTGCTTTAAAGTTCTAATTTTAAATTCCGACTAGGTCCTGTGACATTGGGGGAGTTGGAGGGGGAAACCAGAATTCTTGGAAAACGTGAAAATTGGGGTATTTCTATCTTACGAATAGATGATCGGATCTAAATGAAATTTGATTTTTAGAAGGAATTCATGTCTCAGAGCTCTTATTTCAAATCCCGACCAGATCTTTTGACATTGGGGGGAGTTGGAGGGGGAAATCTTGGAAAAACACTTGGAGTGGAGGAATCGGGATGAACCTTGGTGGATAGAATAAACAAATGTCCTTGATATGTGATTGACAGAATCGTACTGGATTCGCTCTCTTTGGGGGAGTTGGGGGGAGGGGTTCAGTGATTTGGCGAGTTTGGTGCTTCTGGACGTGCTAGGACGATGAAAATTGGTAGGCGTGTCAGGGAGCTGCACAATTTGACTTGATAAAATCGTTTTCCCAGATTCGACCATCTGGGGGGCTAAAGGGAGAGGAAAAATTAGAAAAAATTTGGTATTTATAACTTACGAGAGGGTGATCGGATCTTAATGAATTTTGATATTTAGAAGGACTTTGTGACTCAGAGCTCTTATTTTAAATCCTTACCGACATTAAGCATCTTATTTTCCTTTTTAAATCAATCTATTGATTCATAGAATTTTGTTAGAGCTCATACCATATGATCTCTTGGCTCTTAGCTCTTCTCGCCTCGTCACAAGTGCCATATGAGCTCTTAGCTCTTGTTGTCCCTTTTATTTTGTTAAAACGAGTCGAACTCTATATCAGCAGAGCAGCGTATTTAGACGCAATATCTTTTATTTTTACGCTTTAGATGGTCAATGTCTTTTACGTATGAAACGAAGAAAAGAAAGTACATAAAATAATCAAATAGTTGGGAAAACGAAGATTTTGTTAGTCAGTTGCAAAATATGAAGATTAAAATCAAGAAAATATTTCGACAAGGACCTCCGCCAAGTCGTCCTCAGTGCTAAAAAAAGTAAACTTTTAAAGTGAATTGTGCAAGAGGAGAAAAAAAAAAAGCCAGAGATCAATGAAAGAGAATTTACCAATTAGATTGAATAAGCATCCTTTGCCTTGCAACAGATTTCGCCTGACTACAATTTCGGTTTTCATTAAATATGCGGACAGGTTGTCTTAAATTAGACTGGGCGAAAATATTGATAGAGCCTTTTAATATTAAGTTGTTATAAATTGGGCATAAGGAAATGTCTCCAGTGTCTGTAATTTTTTAAACGTAACCTTTTTTTTATTCAATATTTTTGCCCATTCTAATTTAAGACAACCTGTCCGCATATCTAATTAAAACCGAATTTGTAGACTTGTGAAATCTGTTGCAAGGCAAAGGATACTTATTCAATCTAATTGGTAAATTCTCTTTCATTGATCTCTGGCTTTTTTTTACTCAGTATCTTTTCTCCTATTGCAAAATTCTCTTCGAAAGGTTAGATTTTGTTGTTGTTTTTTGTTTTTTTTTTCTTTATTTTTGAGCACTGAGGACGATTTGGCGGAGCTCCTTGTCAAAATATTTGCTTGATTTTCGTCTTCATATTTTGCTACTGGCTGATAAAATCCTCATTTTCTCAACTATTTGATCTTTTTATATACTTTCATTTCTTGGTTTCATACGTCATGTGTAGCCAGTGTGGTCTTAGAACATATACTTTTCCAACAAGAAAAACGGGGAACAGTCAAATTCCCCAATTCAAGTCGAGGAAATCATCAAGTTTCTGCCCAGATTTAGGCTAAGCAAGCACAGACCTGAAGTCAGCAAACCACACATCTTTCAGGTGTCGACTGCAGAAAGGGAAGAGAGAGTCTTAGGATGTGACCTTTCTATAGATTCCGATTAAATACAGCTTTAAAGGAGGTTTTATCAACTGAGAGTCACTTTTGGGAGAAATTACACATTTTTAGAAAAACGCACCGTATCCATCATGCCTGATCGTTGACGCCCACATCCCTTCAAAGGATGAACTCCTCAATCCGACTTCGGACAGAAGCTTTGGGAAGATTAGTTTTTTTACACATAAAAGAGACGCCTAAAAAAGACGAACTTCTGATTCAATATAGATTTAGTCTAATTCTTTATGTAAGATGAGCAAATGAAAAACCATGCGAATTGTCATAAGGATTTAGGTAGATATGAATCAAAAGAGTTTATTACCAGTTTTAAACCAATGGGATTGGGACTTGGGGTGGTAAGGTCAGGAGTGTAAGGATTTGGAGCCAGAAGATTCGCCACACCCGATACCCCTTTACAAGGATCAAAGTTGCAAATAGCTGTTGGTCTAATGCATGGTTGTCAAAAACAAGATTGATGAATATAAATGACAAAAAAAGACTATTTAATCCAACTGCTTAATCTTTTTTTTTTGTTTGTTAATCAAACCGAATTACTACTCAGATTTTTCAATCCGGTAATTAGTGGGGTTATACGTATTAAAAATGTTAATTTAAGTACACTATCGTGGTTTTGGTGCCTGGTAGCTGGTATATTACCTTACTTCAAGAATATATTTCAACCTCTAGTGAGCTAATTTTTCAAAACAGGTTTTTCCTAAAAACTCTGGAATCACCAGTGATATTCAACTAAAAAAAAAAATAATTGCTGTATTACCGTTAAAAAAAATGTCGCTGAGTCTTAATTTACTTCCTCTTCTTGTTGTGTTTAGTAGGATTTTCGTCAGAACTTTCTTACTTTTATACTTTTAGATGATAAAATAATTTAACAAATTTTTCATGGTTTTAGAAATCTTTTGGTAAATTTGTTTGCTGGAATCAAGGACATAGAGAGGGAAAGTTACTAGTGTGACCTCAAAATACTATTTCGAGAAGTCGGATTTTTTTTTTTTTTTTTTTTTTTGAAAAATTAAGTATATCTTAGATACGCTAACGTTTGTTTGAAATTAAGTTTGAGCTTCAGAACTTAAAAATTCCAACAATAATTAAGTTTTATTTCTTCATTACCATCATCGCTTAAGATTACATTAAAAAAAGCCTAAGAAGTAAGGTTTGACGTTATTTCGGAAACATCTCTGCTGACTTTACTTTTGATACTTAGGAAGCAAATAGTGAGTTGTTTTTTATGGCTATAAAACAGTGCTATAATGTGAATAGCTGGATAGCGTATTTTATCTATGCTAGCTTTTTCAAGAGAAAGTTTATTGCCTTGTTCGAATACAGAAACATTTCCAATTCTAGAATATAATGTTTGTTTTATCTGTTTAAGGTCGATGGTCCTGGTGAGCTTGCCACTCGTGCCTTTGTAGAGGGAGTTACCAAGGGTCGAGGGGGTAAAGGCTCTATATTTATTTGGGCTTCAGGAAACGGTGGAAGAGATCATGATGACTGTAACTGTGATGGGTAAGTGTGTGTCCCTGGGATCCCTTTCTATAGTAATTTAACAAGATTTGTTTTAGTTTTCCATTGATAATTATCAACTTTGTTGCTTCAATTGCTTTTAGTAAGTAAAAACCGCGTGCATAGGAAAACTTTTTGGAATGGGTACAGTATTTTGGGGGGATAAGCTAGAATTCGGAAAAAACGTGAAACTATCCAAATTATTCGAGAATATAAAAGGAATATAGGTAAAACATAAAATTTTTTGGAATTTCATCGGGGGGGGGGGTACAGCCTTTAAACCACCCTTCTGTCCACTTGCCTGATAACTATAGAGGTTAAGTTTTTTCGTTACCATGAAAACTGTATCAGTACCAAAAAAAACGAAAAAAACGTGCTATTAAAGGCAGGAGTATCAAATGAATTATACACGTCTGTTAATATTTGATGTTAATTTAGACAAAACAGACGAGATGTTGTTGTAACTTTTACTTTTAAACTAGATATATACCCAATTGCTCCAATTGACCCGCGACAACATTTAGCTGCCAGGGAGAGTAACACTGGCAACAACTCATTCTCCTTCCCTCACTTATGAAGATGTCTGCTTTTGCGTCAATGAGTGAACAACTTGAGCGGTAGGGTGTTTATCATAAAAGTAGCCTCCTGTATTTGGCATTTAAACAGCAAGTGTATAGAACTTCAAACTTTAACCTGCTTTTTATTAATGTTCTTTTTGTTCCTTTTTCTTTCTCTCCAGTTCTGTGGCTCTTCTTCTTTTCTTTTATTAACCCTCTTGTTCATTTTTCTTTCTCCAGTTCTGTGGCTCTTATTCTTTTCTTTTATTAACCCTTTTGTTCCTTTTCCTTTTTTCCTTTTCTTTCTCCAGTTCTGTGGTGCTTCTTCTTTTCTTTTATTAACCCTATATGAAGTGAGCACCATTTGTGCATTAGTTTGCTTTAGCCTCGCCCCCACTTTCCCGTATAGTCACCGCTGTCAGTAATTGCAAAATATTAGAAAATTCAACAGTTGATGGAAAATAATGGAAGAAAGAGAAGTTTATTTTTTCACCTCTCTTCTTCAACAAAGAAAGGTAGATTCTAGCCTAAACACCACATTTAGCCTTACAAATTGATAGCGAAAGTCCTTTCTACAGCGATAATTGAGTGGAAAGGGAGGGCTGTGAAGAATGTTTTTGACTTCTCTTTTTTTTAGGTACACAAACTCTATTTGGACTTTAAGTATTTCTTCTGCAACAGAGAATGGTTTTGTTCCTTGGTACAGTGAAGCTTGCAGCTCTACTCTTGCCTCTACCTATAGTAGCGGATCTCAAGGTAAATTGATTTTTTCTCCAGGTATACGTCTCCTGTGAAACAAGGGTTTTTACGACAATCTTGAAGCTGTAATTTGCACCAACAGGACAAGATATTTATATCACTGGATTTATTAGTCTGAGATTTATCCATTCACCAAGCCAGAATTATAGATATTACTGAGATTTTTTCTTGAGGAAGATTCTAAACTTGCTTTTTTTATTATTATTATTATTATTATTTTTTTTTTATGGGAAATGGTCATGGGCGCCTATAGGCTTAATTTTAGGTGGGGAATTTAACCTGGTCTGATCAGCACTTCACCTGTTGTATTATAGAAATCTCAAAATATAAGGCAGGGCACCCCCGCCTGCAACCTCTGATGGGCGCCTTAGAAATGGTATTTTTTTTCAACGATTTAGAACCAATTGTCAAAGTTTTTTCAACATGAAAAATAATTCACACCCAGTTTCAAAAATGCAGTTCGGTAGTTGGATAGAGTTGAATGTCAGCTATAGAATGGTATCAGACTTTTCTTTTCTCGTTGATACATGAAAACCTTAGGAGACCAGAAAATTAACATAATAAAAAATTATACGGGGAGCATAACCCTTAAGCAAGGTCTTTGGCTTAGCAAAAAATGGTTATTCAGATCGCCCCCAAATCACTAGACTTGTGAAAAAATCACTGAAAATGGTTTAGAAGGGAAAGAGGCTGGGGGAGGGGAAGTGGGCTGTTTTCCAAATCAGATCATTTTTTTATAGTGTCTCATTTTTATTAATGTCAAATGAGATATTTTGAACCTAAAAGGCCTTGGTATCAACTGGAAGTAGTAACAGAAAAGTAAACAAGATCAGGTCAATAACGTTTTTAACCTGGTTTGTATCTGCACTGAAAATTACGTTTTTGGTCCTATTACAAAGAGGATGTTGAAAGATTGTTCTTCTGTTGCATTTTTTGTTCCTGGGATTGAAAGGTTGTTATAATGAAATATCACTGCCTTTGGCAAATACTTGTTAGGATGCTATTCATCATCTATGACTTAGAATCGTTTCCCCTTGAGATGTCAAACTATTATGGATAATAGAATCAAAATCCTTTGATGATCTGAATTCATGCTTGAGATATTTCATAACTTTTATGTGAGGGCAAATATTGTATACCAATTTTTCTGATGATTGTCAAACCTATATGGTGACCTGATTTTCCAAGTTTGGTTTAGCTTGAAGATCTAATTAAAAGAAAGAAAAATCCTTTAAGTCTGATTATGAGCAAAAATTTGGAATGTGAGAGTTTCCTTTTGCCTTATTTGTCCAACAACACAAATTGAGAATCCATATCACCAAAAAAATCTTTTCTTTTTTTGAATTGAATTAAATTTATTGAAAGCCAAAACAAGAAATATATGACTATTTAACAAAATCTACAGTATTTTACATAAAACAAAAACGACAAACACTCCAACTTAGTCTCCCCCATAAGGCTCTATGGCGAGGAAAAACAGGGGAAAAACAAAACAAAAAATACATACATATTTTTTTTTAAATAACTCACTCACATCACAAACCCAAATAACCCCCTTCCCCCAAAAATAATTCCAAAACAGGCAGGGGAGTAGTACATGATTCCACCTGCACAAATAAACAACAGACCCGATCCTGAGATACCAATTCCTCTGAAAACCCGGGAAATCTTAATTATTGGCAAGAAAAACTGCAACATACTTTTCGAAAATCTCAAACGAGTGGCAGCCCCGTATAGACTGCGCCGTGGTGTTCCAAACCATGTTACAAGCTATCAGAGGGTCAAAGTCAGACCGTATTGATGGAGTATAAGGTATTTACGGTAAAATTCTAGTTAATTGACTTCTTGCTATCTCAAAAAGGGGTTAGGTTAGGAAAACAAAACTTTCAGGGATGGGTCTACAGGCTAAAGTAGGTCCCGGGAAGGTATTTTGAAATACCCACCTCCACTCCTTCTCCCTCTAGAGGACCCTGACCTTTGATGACCTTAAAAATATGTGTGTTATAAAAGTGAAATTTGCGAAATAGATCTTCTACTTGAATGAAGTACAACAAAATTGTTTTCAGCTTCACAACTTTGCTCAATCCCAATTTATAAGGTTTTAAAAATATGCAAATACATTTCCTAAATTAAAAAAAAAAAAAAAAAAACATTGACATGGCTCAGAATTCTACTCAAATAACAGGAATAGCATTTTCAGAACAAAAGGCAGAGAAAAAGCAACTGGTAAATGAAAAATAAGGTAAAATGTTGTTTAGTCACAATTTCAATAGGTATAGACCTGTCATGTAGGCGAATTTCAGGGCTCTCTAGAGGGAGAAGGAGTGGAGATGGGTACTTTAAAATACCTTCCCGGGATATACTTTAGCCTGTAGACCCATCCCTGAAAGTTTCATTTTCCTAACCTAACCCCTTTCTGAGATAGCAAGAAGTCAATCAACTAGAATTTTACCGGTGTTTACAAAAATAGGAAATGTGGAAATAACAAATCGATTGCTCAGAAATAAAAGATATGTTACTACATAGAGCAGCAGGAAGCTGGCCATGCTGTATAAGAGTCCTTGCTTTATCATATAGTTCTGAATGCAGCCGCAGTGACGAGGGAAAAGTTGACATCCAAATCATAGAACAGTACGAAACATAAGGCTGAACTAGGCTATAGAATAGGATTCTAAAAATGGATCCAGGAAAAATATGTTTCAGTTTTCTAAGTATCTCGAGGCTTGTGGAGACTTTTATTTTAATAAGGTCAATAATATGCTTGAAGGAAATATTCTCATCAAGCAAGTTGCCTAGGAATTGAACACATCGATCGTTATGCCTATGAGCGAAAACCCTTGATACGTGTATTTCATTTAAACTAGAGTAAGCCCTTGAAACTCTTGAGAAAGTAAGAAAACATGACTTTCAAACATTTAAGGCAAGTTAATTAACCCCTTTACCGACCGGAAAATACCCCTGCGGAAGTCTATATTTAACTAAGATTCACAAGTCCTATCGCATGACTTGAGGAACAATCGAGCAATCTCGATTCTATGCTTGTGTAAGTTGCTTTAGGCAAAATATCGGAGTTGGTTGAAGATGCCTTTTAATATTTATGTTACGAAGAAGTACATGTTGTATAAATTATAAGAATATAATAAATTGTTTTTTTTTTACCTTTAAGATGCATAATGGTACACCAATTGATTTCGAATTGTATTCATACTGTTCAGTATATATCCATTTACTATATGATTTTCCCTATATGTCTCACTATCGATATCGGCGTATTTTTGGTTTTAGTGTGTACCTACTACTGAAGCTGTCAACCCCTTTAAACTTTCAAACTGGTATATCTCTTAAAGGAATCTTTCTACCAAAAAAAAAATGAATGACATATACTTTGATCAGCTCATCAAGAGCTATCGACTGCCGTCGAAAAAAAAAATCTTTCTGTCTTGTTTCAAAAGTTAACTTTTTTGCGCCGTAGGCCAAGTTTCTAACGTCATCACTTAGAAAGGAGCGAAGGATAGACTCTAATTTCTTTAGCAATGAGAGAACTTTTAAATTTTAAGAGGCACATCTGATACCATTTTTATACCGCAATCCCAAGTGCAAAAAACCGAATGATAAACTCAGCGGAAATCACGAACAGAAATAGGTAGAAACGATAGATTTTTGGCCCCAGGCAAGAGTTCTACAAAGCTTTCCAAAATGCAAAGCCATATTCATCAATCTGGCTTAACGTCCACACTTTCCGTAAAACCGCAGAGGTTAGACCCTTACCACTTTCTAGGAATAAGTTGAAATCGGGGTGCTAGAAAAAAAAAAAAACCCAACAAAACCAAAGTGTTGCTCTCGCAACACAATTACTGGCGAAAAGGCGGAAAGAAGCTTTTCTGGCATCAATGATGTCATGCCAATTATAAACAAAAAATATTATAAAAATTTATAAAAATATAAATTAAAAATTTTATATAAACGAAAAGAATCGAACGTGAAAACATTATAATTTCCAAATAAAGTTAAGATTTTATCTACTGCTATATATATATATATATATATATATATATATATATATATATATATATATATATATATATATATATATATATATATATATATATATATATATATATAAATATATATACATATATATATACCGACAGTGATTTGTTAGTGTAATAGAAGAGCTGGTGATTTGTGATCACTACTAAAGGTAGTATGTTATTAAAATAAAAGTGGTCTATCGTAGATTAAGGAAATAACACGAGCCGGCTGTTCGAAATATTAAAAAAACATTTTGCATAAATTGCAAACCAGTAATTTTGTTCGTATTAAACTTCAATTTTGCATCTTAAGTTTTACTTACACTTGCAAGAGACACGTACATATTTCACAAGTTTTGTGACAATCAGCTGTATACTAGTAGATTACATTATAGCGAAAATAATATAGTATTTCTATGTATAATAGGTAGTCTTACATTTTTCATTCATTTTGGGGATGTAATACTCTCCCTGTTGCATTAGTAGTAGTTGAACTGAACCCCATAAAAATTTCAGTAGGTAGAGATCTTCAAATATGGACTAGGCTGATAAGCCAGGATACTCAGCGACTTAAGTTAAATTCCTATCCAATGAAAAGCACCCATTGCGAACCTAAATCCAATGGAATATGCAAAACTTGGGAGAGCCTTGACTTGCACTAATAATCATCCAGTCCAGTTTAGGATGAAAGACAGTAAGATTTGCCACAATTCAACGTTCTTTGACCAAAACGAAGGCGTGTTGCACATGTTTACATTTCTTGGATTTTTACGGATTTCTTGTTGCAATGATCGAAAACATTTTTCTTTCGAGAAATTTCAAGAACTATTTTCGTTCTTGTAATGAACATTTGAGGCTTGGCTTATTGTACGAGGACATGCTGTCAGATTATTGTTTGGTTAGTGATACTAGGTCAAAGGATTTCGTATCTTTTAATGACATTTCATATCTTTATTGCAAATAGAAACAGTTTCAAGATGCTGACATGTTGTTGTGTTTTATTTTTTTGCTGGAATAAAAAGCCAATATTCTTGAAGATGGAAAGTCAATTGGCTCACGAAAATAATTTGAGAAAGCTTCTTGGAAATCAGCATCACCATCTTAAACAACATTTTCAAAGATAATCTCGTTATCAGTGTTTGAAATTAAAACATGCTATATACGAAAAATGAGTTTCGAAATTTTAAATTGTGAATCGAAAATAAGACGTCTTGCAACTTTTTATTTCTCATGCATCTATACAAAGGAATAAACATAAGAGGAATCAGCATTAATATGGTCCGAGCCTATTAAAGTTACTTTCGAGATCAGTGTTGCCAAATACAGTGTTGCACCAAAAAACTGTTTTTTTTTAAGTGGTGACTTATTGAATTATTCAAATCAACGTGTTTTCAAAGCGAATTTGTCCTAAAAAATTGCACCTTCAGTCTATTTTATAAATACCATTTTTAAGACTATTTTGTATTGGGGAGTATGGTAGGATAATAACAAGCCAGAACAAAGCCAAGTAGTTTACTGTTGCTATTTTAGGAAAGAAAAGAGAGTTTATAAAGTCCAGGCTGAAATATCTTGACCGATGCTGTGGCCAGATTTGAGTCGAACTTGCACCGATATTACTACGATGTGCTTGACTCAATTTGGTATATAGTGTACACCATGTTTTAGTATTTCTAGCTTAAGGCTCGTAAACAATTTAGATAATTGTGTTTGGTTTTGCGTCGCTGACTGCATACAGATCGCCCTATAAAAAATGACTCTACTCCAGTGACCTGTTAAAAAAAAATGTTTTTATTATTTCTTTTATTATTAAATTTCACGATTATTTCACTTGTAGCTTATGTCTAAGTTTAGCCCCCTATTGTGTTTAATTTTTTATTATTAAAATGAATTTTTATTATTCAAGTAATTTTTCGAACTCTTTTTTTTTCTGTGGTTTTGATTTATTTTTTAGTCGTTTGAATCCTTTATACTGGTTTCCCGCTAGCATTTGCCACTTTCCTTGGTAAAATTGTAGTTGGGCAGTTTACCTAAATATTCAAAATACCAAGGGGAAAGTTTATTTTTTGAACATTAAGACTATTTCTCTTTAAATAGGATCAAATAACTAGTAGAAAACTTTTTGAAAGAGAACAGTCCAAATGTGGTTGAAAGGAAACTGTTAGAATCATCAATTTGAATCCTTGGAAGTTTCTTTTTTGGCGCAGAATTTTCAAATAGATTATTTTATCGACGAGTTTTGCTGCGATTGTGAATTAAGGCGTAAATAGTTTAATGGAACATAACATTCAGAGAAATAAGCCGTTCAGAGTCCAAATCTATTGTCATCTCTTTAAATATTTTCAGAGGCTTTTTAGTCAAAGTGTTTAATACGTGTTGGCACAATTCCGTGTTCTGCAGAGTCTGCAGAGAGCAACAAGGCTTGACAGGAATACAAAAAAAAAAAAAAAAAAAAAAAAAAAAAAAAAAAAAAAAAAAAAAAAAAAAAAAAAAAAAAAAAAACAATGGAGGGTTTTCCGTAGGAGTATTAAATGCGAAAACTTGATGGACCCACTAATTTGTATGGTCCTATTGCGATTAGAATAGAAAACGATTAGAAAATGCTAAAGAAAAAAAGGAAAATTATATAATTTATAAGTAATTATTCTTTTAATGTGCCATTTTGGCCATGTATTATGAAAGTTTTAAAATCTTTCAAATTTTTCTCTGCAAGGAATGGAAACTGTGGTGTTTGTCCTAACTTTGACCAAGTAACAACGGAGCAAAATTGCTATCTTAGAGGTAAATTTATCATAAAAAAATAAAAATAAGAAAGTTGCAAAAATCGCTTAGAAGTTCTGACTTATGTGTTGTGAAATGAGCAATAGATAACTGTTAGATTATCGACCATATGTCTTGGGAATACACAGAATTCTGAAATTAACTCTGAAAACAGCTATTGTATTTTGCCAAGGGGAAACTCATCTTAGATTCGCTTGACGGAGTTCAACTTAGCATATCCCTACCTTGCTCAATTGCCTGTCTAATCAAGCTAAAGTTATAAGTGGGATGTCTGCTAATTTGCCACACATTTGAGTGGACTTTCAACCTACTGTAGGAGACTTTTAGATTTATGATTTCTTCCGAAGTCGTGGTTTTGACAGGAATTTCCTTTATTTTCAGGCAAATCTTTGATAAATTACATTGTTAAATTTTTGTGAAAAGCTATCCCATATTCTTTTTAAAGACGAAGCAACTCTTACAGTTGATATGCAATTTCAGGGTTTATAGTCTACCAGTTAAGAAACAATTGAAAAAGAAATATAGGTCGATGAAAAGTGCTCTTGAAAGACTCATTACCCAGATCACGTGTAGGGTTAGGGTAGGTATGAGTCAGTCATAAAAGAACATTGGCAATAAAATGAGAAATACTACAAAATGGAATGCTACATAACTTGTAAATCTAACAACAAAACAAAAATGAGTGCCATAATTGTCCGTTTGACCTTGGAACTATTTATCAAGCAGTTCTAAACGAAACCACAGGCTACTTCGATTTAAACTAACTATGCTAGGCGACTGAATAAAAAAGTTTGACAATAATATAAAAAAAGAAAAACTATGTAAAAACTATTTAAATAGCACAGCTTAGATACCAATACAGTTATGAAAACTCCTATCTCGCCCATGAGAAGCTTTTGGTACAGAATTCGTACGCGTAGATCGTACTACAACACCATAAGCGGGAACACAATTTTGTTTTGCAGCTTAGATACCAATACCAGTTTTCTGTTACCAATTAGATATCAATATCAGTTTCCTGTCTACAGTCGCTAGCATCGCTACCGCGCACTGTGTCCCAAAAATAAATCGAGTTTCATAACTGTATATTGGTGTCTAAGCTGTGTTAAATAGTTACAAAAGAAAACCCAAGACGCCTCTAAAAATGCGTGAATCATAATGTGTATATTTAGCCTGATAGCACTATTATTAAAGGCGCCTTAGTTGAGTGGTTTGCGCGGTGAACTTGCAATCCTATGTCCTTCGGGACAGGAGCTTGAATACTGATTTCGTCTATCATTTCGCTTGGGGTGGGGGTCAGTGGTGAGAATCTGTAAG
The DNA here is from genome assembly GCF_032884065.1 of Artemia franciscana. NCBI lineage: Eukaryota > Metazoa > Arthropoda > Branchiopoda > Anostraca > Artemiidae > Artemia > Artemia franciscana. The sequence continues at coordinate 11,374,018 of NC_088876.1, forward strand.
CTCAGCTGCTGTGAGTCTTGGAAGCTTATGGTTAAACAAATTCCCATGTTGCATCTAAATTCCAGATCCCAGGTGAGGCAAAAAACACCTGGTCGTGTTGCAAGTAAGCAATGATGCTATTGACATGAATTAACCAAACGCTCAGGCTACCTACCGAGAAAGTTGGGTTAACCATAATCGTTGAGCTAATTTCTTATTTTGACAGTCTTTCTGTAAAAGTGTGATGATTCTTACAGGAGAACGCCAAATTGTCACGACAGATTTACATCACACTTGTACCACAAGCCATACAGGGACCTCGGCTTCAGCGCCTTTGGCGGCAGCCATCTGTGCTTTGGCTTTAGAAGCTAATCCAAATCTTACTTGGCGTGATATGCAACATGTAGTTGTGCGGACTGCACGACAAGCAAATTTGAAGGCTGATGACTGGCAGATTAATGGAGTCGGTCGGAATGGTAAGATTTATTTTTATTTCGTTTTATTGGTGAGGACAGGGAGAGAAATGAGTGAGGGAGGTAAAAAGATTAGGGGTGTTCTGCTGAATGCTGAAATATTTCTGCTGAAATATCTTTCAGCAGAAAAATGTTCTGCTGAAAGTTAAAAAGAAAAGATGAAAAGTATTGTTTGTGGAAAGTATTATGATTTTGTCGTGTTTCTTTGATAGTTCCATTGTTTCCTCCTGATGTTTTCCTCCTTTTCCTTTTTTTTTTGATTTCGGAAACCGCTGCTGTTTTTTATTCGAGTGATTTAATATGCTTCATGTTTTTTTTTTTTTTTTTTATCAGTGGGTCCATTCTGAAATTAGTTAAATCAATATCTCGAAACGCGTGTACTGAACGAATAACAACATATTTTAATGTTGATTTGTCTTGGGGGAAAACATAATAGCTAAGGTGTTGAGACCTGCGTGCTCCCTTGAGGTGATGTTAGGGAAACCTAAAATGCCATATACTTCCCACTATAAAACATTAAGTAAAATTGCAAGCGAATAGAAGTATGTTCCGTCTCATGTTCTCTTTAAGACACGAGTAGATGAGCAATTAGTTGTGGAAATGAAAGTATTTGTACGCCTTAAGGCAAAAAACAATCAGTTTTCAAACATTTCATTCAATCCAAATTTCCTTCACATTGTAACTGTAAAAGTATAATAATTGAAATTTCATTTTAGGTGTTCCAGTGTTAATTTTAAGTTGTTCTGCCTTCTTCCCCCACCGTCTCTGAATCGGCAGCGGTAACTTTATGAAAGGTCTTCGTACTATCATCATTTCGATGGCTTTTTTATTTCATTTTGATGCAATTTCATGTATAATCTCTTATTCTTGAGTTTTACCCTTTCTAATCAGTGTATGTTTTCCACTTCATTTGGTTATGTCCTTTTGTCATAACTTCACTTTGAGCATATTTCAAGTTCCTTTTTTTACTTTTTTACTCAATTCTCTTCGGTTATCATAATTTATCTTCTTTTCTTAAATACTTATGGTGGTTCCTTAAGATATTTTTTTGATCTGCGGAAGTATCTGTCTCTTTCACTTGGTGTAACTTGTTCTCTTGATCAGGAAGATCAAGTATACAAAAGTTGAAGTTTTCAGAAGATTTGAAGTTTTCATCGATCTTTAAATTGTATGGTAATACTTAGCCGCAATGGAAAGAGTTGTCCCTACAGGAAAGAATATCTCAGAATAGACTTTTCCTTTTACAGTATTTTTCACTTTTTACTTTTCACAATTCTTGTTCCGTTGAGGAATGATTTGTTCAAATCGTCTTGGCCAATAATTCTTGTACGTAAAGCCTAAGTGATTTTGAAGGGTGCTATTAATATATATATATATATATATATATATATATATATATATATATATATATATATATATATATATATATATATATATATATATATATATATATATATATATATATATATTGTCGTTTGTTTGTTTTCTTCGTCGTTCTTATTTTCTTCGTCGTTCTTCATCTTATTGTCGTTTGTTTGTTTTTCGTATTGATCACATCTTGTTATTTCTTTCCCTGCCAAATAATTATAATCTTTACGTATACGTTTTTCCTTAAATACATGTTGTGTTTCCATCTCCTTTTATTGTTCTGCTGTTTCTACTATGAGTTATAAATAAATATGCACTCGAAAGATCCCCCCCTTCCAATTCATCATTTACAACCATGTTTTGTTGAAATAGTCGACCTAAGTTTGCCTATGTGCAAGTCTTTTCCTGAAAGTTCCCCCTTCATGTATCTACTCCTCCCCCAAAATATCTCCGCGCAACGTGTATGTCTTTTTTGTTTTATTCCTTTCTCTTTTAACAGTAAGCCACGCTTTTGGATATGGACTAATGGATGCTTATGCTATGGTTAAATTGGCTAGAACATGGCAAACCGTTCCTCCTCAACAAAAGTGTGAAGTTCGTGGAGAAAACCTCAACAAGTAAGTAACGATTCAATTATCTGTATTAAAAAAGGAAGGAAGATCAAACGACATGTTTGAAAAGAGGTGAAATTCCAAAGGTAAGGAGGGTAGGGTAGGCTCTTGAGGGTAGGGGTCATTAGACTGTCACAATATGTGTGTGGAAATAATTCGAGTTGAGGTCTTTCTCTTTCTTTTTTTTATATTATTATTATTCTATTTTATGAGTTTGAAGTGTGTTTGCAAGAAGGCATTAATGACCTTTCATTCGCTGAAAATGTAACTTTAGTTTTAAGCCGTATTTGCATAATGATTAGCAGCTGATTTTTAGTAGTTGATTAGGAAAACTATAATTTGGTTCTTTTGGCAAGAAAGGGAGCAAGAGAACTGAGAAGAGCGGAAAATCAGAAAAGTGCTTGGAACTGAAGATATAAATCAAAACCAAGAAGAGAGAATATAGCTGATAATTGAGTGTCTGAGCAATATTCAGTTGAGAACTTTCGTTAAGGATTACAAAGATTCCATTAAAGAATACATGCTGTTGTTTTGATCTGTTATAATTGTTTTCGTTTAACTAACGTCTAGTATTTTATATCTTTGTTTTCATGGGTGTTGTTGCTGAGAAAAAGCAATCTTTGGATCAATAGAAGTAACCTCTTAAGGAAGATAGCATTTTATTGTACATATTGTTTATGAAATCGAATAAACGAAAATTGAGGAGGTAAAATCGCCAAATTTAAAAATTGAAAAGACGTGTTAATATTAACTGGAGTAATCTGAAGTCTTGTGGCATTACCAACAACGCTTTAAGCAGCCCGAAGTACTGGTTCTGCCTGCCTACCAGTGGGTAAAGGCAGGCATACTTAGCAGCCCCTACCCCTGGGGTGTAAGAGGGGACTCATCAGGTGAGACCTATGCTAATTTTAATTTGCTCCTGCTTTGTTATTTGAAATTTGCTGCTAGATTGTGAACCATATCCTGCCTTATACCCAGCCTGCCATATACTACTGCTTACTCTGTACCTGTCTTGTTGTTCACATTAAGTAAGTAATGAAAGGTCAAATAAAGCCACCCCGTGAACTTAGGTCAGACAGCTCACTCCAATTCTCTGGATCAGAATCTGTCTCAGAGCAAATACTCATCCTGACTAGCCACATGAATAATATAAAAATTAAACACAAAATGTTAGCAGATTCACTGCATCCTGACAGCCTTAAATCTTCAGTGAAAGGGTTACTTGATGACCTCATATTGGCCAAGATCTCTACCCAGGTAGATGAGGCTGTGACCAAAATGAAAGAGGAACAGGCATTCATTCAACATGATGCCACTATTTCTTCAGATAAGCTGGATGCAATCAAGCAGGATGTGTATGCTGGCCTCAGTCTAGATCTTAGTAGTCTAGTTGATAAGACCCTTGAAAGCTATAATAAACGCATATCTTCAATTGAATCTTCTTTGACTACTCTAGGGTCATCAATGAAAGACCTTGAGAGCTCTTTCAAGCCTATCCAGTCTAACCTGGCAAAATTAAATGATCGTTTTGAACAGCAGGCTTTGAGCAACCAAATTATTGTCTTTGGGGTGAAAGAAGATGCCCCCATTGAAAACACTGAAAGTCAGTTCATGTCACTATGTGCTGTGAAATTTCCTGGCATACCAATTACCCAGTCTGATGTTGTATCAGCCAAAAGAATTGGCAAACCATCTGCCAAACCCAGACCCATAGTTGTAGAATTTTGTAATTTACGAATTCGCCAACTGCTTCTCAGACAAAAGAAGGATTTGAAAGGATCTGGGACACTATTTTCTGAGATGCTTACAAAACCACGCTTACAGCTTCTTTCATATGCCAAGTCAAAGCTTGGTTTACGTAATGTTTGGTCCAGTAAAGGTGATATCCTGTATAAAACTCAGTCTGGAAGAGTAGTTAAGTTCAGTGATCAGGATGAAATTGATTTGTGTGCTGCAAATGCAGAGAATTAAAGTGATGGATTTTAGTTCACTTTGTTATAATATGTTGAATTGTTTTTGTATGAATTTATTTTATGTTCTTACATTTTTCCTTTTTCACTCTTCACTGTTTTCACATAATTCTGACTTGTGCTATATTATGCTTTGGGGCAATACCTTGGATGATATGTCCCTTCCCACTAATATTGCTCTATGTTTGTTTGTGATTCTACCACCTTCATGTAGTTTGCTTTCTGTTTTACTCTTGTCATGTCAGCATACTTATAGCTCACATAATTTTAACTGGTTACACATTATATTTTGTGCCACTCCTTTAATTAATATGTGCCTTTCCACTGATTTTTCATTATGTTTGTTTGTGATCCTATCACCATCATGTTGCATGGCTTCTAGAACGTTCTTGTTGTGTCTGCACACTTGCAGCTCATCAAGTTTTGACTGTTCCCATATTATATTTTGGGCCAATATTATGATTAATATATGCCATCCTACTGATTTTTTTTTATTTTTGTTTTTGACTTTCTCACCTTCATGTAGGCCAATTTCTATCATATTTTTGTCATGTCAGCATAATTGCAGCTCTTATAATCTTGACTGGCTCCACATTATACTTTTGGCCAGTACTTTGACAAATTTATTTTGCCTTAATTCTACCATATCTTTGTTCTGTGTGTTCACATGCAGATCACATAATTTTGATTGCTCAAATCTATTTTGGTCTTATACTTTGAATATTGTGTGTCTTACCATTGATATTTATTTGTATTTGTTTGTGTTCCTATCACCTTCATGTATGCTATTTTCTATCACACTTTTGTCATGTCAGCACACTTACAGCTCACATAAATTTTACTGGTCCCATATTGTAAATTTAGCCTATTCTTCAAATATTATGAGCCATCCTACTAATGTCTCTTTATATTTGTTTGAGATCCTATTGCCTTTATGTAGCCTGATTTCTGTCATTGTTTGTCATGCCTTAACACTCGCAGCTCATCTTTTCCTGATTGGTGCCACATTATTTGACCCCTTTCTTTGGTTAATATTTGCCATCCCACTGATATTTCTTTTTCTTTGTTTATGATTCCATTACCTTCAAGTGTACTATGGATAGTGTGTCATTTGTGAAGGTTTTATATGTCTGAGATAAATATGGGTGATTTCTCTTTCCTTATGAATTCTTCTATTCTTAATTCAGTTATATTTGATCAACCAAGTAGTGCTGGTAAACAAGAGGCACACACTTCTGACCCTCTCCTTGAATCTATGGTTAGTTCTAGCTGTAATTATCACACCACCATTGATTATTGTGATAATATTATGCCCTCACTCTCTTCAAACAGTTGCTTTAATGTTTTTTGTTTGAATGTGCGTGGGATAAGAGATAAGTGGGATACTCTTAAATCGTATCTGTGGTCTGATAATTCTTGCCCTTTTGATGTCATAGGCTTGACGGAAACATGGTTATCTGACAGTGATAATTTTACAGCTTATGACATGCATGGTTATATTGCTATTCATGTCCCTAGAATGGTAACAAAGTGTTCTGGGGGTATTTCTTTGTTCATAAAATCTAGTATTGAATTCTGTAGAAGATCTGATCTTGAATCCTTGTTTACATCGGTGGTGTCTAATAGTAGGACAGTTTATTCTCTTGTTATTGATCTGAAAAGCCAGGTTGCATGTGATACTGTTTGTTTGTTTTATAAGCCCCCTCCTTTTCCAACACATCTGTTCTGTGATTTGCTTGATCAGCTTTCTGGTGTGGGGACTTTCTCTAAAAAACGGATTTGTGTTTTGGGAGACTTTAATTGTAATATGTTAAATGTTGGATCAAATGATGAATGTGACCATCTTTTTGATGTATTTTCTTCTTCTGGGCTACTTCCTTCAATTTTTTTTTCCTTCACGCGTTGACCCTTCAAGAAATTCTGCCACTTTAATAGATAATATTTTCACTTCTCTTTCTCCTAATTTGAAGTTCTCGTCTGGTCTTGTTTTCACTGATCTTTCTGATCACTTCCCTATTTATCTATCACTATCTGTGCCTAAAACAGAGATTACTGTGGATGAGAAAGGCAAGTCTTCTTTTAGAACTTTTACAGATAGAGAAATTTCTAATTTAATACATAGTCTTCAGAGTAATGATTGGTCTAGTGTTCTTGAAGCTAATGATGCTGATTGTGCAACTAGATTATTTTTGTGTCGTATGGGCACTCTGTTGGATAAGCATTTTCCTCTTAGAAAGAGGCCAAGGAATTTTACACCTAAATGCCCATGGATGTCTAGAGGTCTGATCAACGCAACCCATATGAAGGCGTCTTTGTTCAAGGCTGCATGTAAAAGTAAGACACAGGAAGATCTTCTGAAGTATAAACATTACAAAAATGTGCTCACTTCTTCAGTTCGCTTAGCAAAAAAGCTGTATTTTTCACGTCGAATTAATGAGTGTAAAGGGAATCTGCGCAAGGTTTGGACTGTAATTAATGAAGCTCTCTCCCGTAAGAAACTCAAACAATCTTCCCCATCTCTTTATAGGAAAGCTGATGGATCTGTCGTGGATAAAAAATCCTTAGCAAGTGCCTTCAATTCGTATTTCACCACACTTCCCTCAGTTCTCATTCCACCCCTGAGTAGAGTAAGTTGTTTTCCTATGACAGAGAAGTCTTTTTTCCTTTCCCCATGTAGTACTACTGAGATTTCTAGTATTATTTCTCAACTTCCAAGTAGTTGTTCAGTTGATAGTTTTGGTTTGAGTAATAATGTCCTTAAAAAAATCAGTCAGTTTGTTTCTCATCCCATCTCACACATAACTAACCTCTCTCTTTCTTCTGGTTTTTTTCCTCATTTATTTAAAGTTGCTACCGTTGTACCCTTGCATAAAAAAGGTGATTCTTCTCTAATTTCAAATTACAGACCTATTTCTCTTCTTCCCGTCATCTCAAAGGTTGTTGAAAAAGTAGTGTATCGTCGACTCTCTTCATTTGTATTTAGTACTAATTCGACTGCTGGAAATCCTCTCATCACTAACCATCAGTATGGTTTTCGTCCCTCATTCTCTACCTTGCACGCACTTTCTGATGCAACTGAGTTTGTGCGTGTTAATCTGGACAAGGGCTTGTGTGTTTTGGGTCTATTTCTCGACTTTTCTAAGGCCTTTGATATGGTTGACCACAATGTTCTTCTGTCTAAACTATCTTTATTTGGAGTGCATGGAGTCCCACTAGAATGGTTTAGGTCCTACCTCTCAGAGAGATCTCAGTATGTTTTGGTTAACTGTACTTCTTCCTCTACTTTGCCTGTATTGAAAGGTGTCCCACAAGGCTCTGTGCTTGGTCCACTTTTATTTCTAATTTACATCAATGATCTTGTTGATGGTCTTCATCCCCATGTTCACCCTGTTCTTTTTGCTGATGACAGTAACTTTTTCATTGCTGCGGTGGACCTGCCATCTGCCACTTCTATGGCTCAAGGTCTTCTTGATAAAGTAAAGGATTGGTGCTGGTCAAATGGTATGGCTCTTAACAGCCGAAAGAGTGCCATTGTCAACTTCAGGACCCCTTACCGTATGCGAGACGTACAGGAGCCAATCACCCTGACTTTTGGGAATGATATTATACCACAAGCTACTGTGGTGAAATTTCTTGGTGTGTATCTTGACTGTTTTCTTTCTTTCAAACCGCATATAACTCACACCCGTTCCTTAATCCTCCGCCAGTCTTCAATGTTGCACCGGATTAACTCATTTCTTCCTCCTGATATTATGGTTTCTCTTTATTATGCTTTTATTTATCCTTACCTTTCTTATTGCTGCTCTGTCTGGGGTAATACTAATAAATCTCTTCTCTGCTCACTTCAAAGAGCCCAAAATAGGGCAGTGAAGGCTACTTTTCTTCTCCCTCGGCTTTACCCTTCCTCTGATCTTTATAATGATACTGGAATAGCTCCGCTGGATCATATTATAGGTAAAAGTACCCTTTATTTTGCGCATTCTGCTTTTCTAGGTACTCTCCCACCGCCCCTACAGCAGTTTTTCTCACGGACAGGCTCAGGTAGGTACTTTTCTTCTTTACGTAATTCTTCTCGACGATTTATTTTACCAAAACGATCTTCTACAGCAAGCCAGAGGTCTCCAGTATATCAATCAATTCTATTATGGAACTCCATCCCTTCGGATGTCCCTCTTTTTCTTTCTGCAAAGGCATTATTTCGTCGGGTATTTCCAATTCAATAATTTTTCTCTCTTTATTAATCCTTTCCTAATTTGTATGTCTCTTCACTTCTTTTAAAATCATTTTCAGCTATATGTTAATCTCCTTCTAAATCTTCTATCTGTTAAATATCCTATCTATTCAATGGCCTTGTCTTGTTCCAGTGTTTTTTTTGTTTTGTTTTTTTTGTATATATTTTTTAATAGTGTTTTATTCTTGTTCTCTGTGGTCCATTACAAGCAAAGCTTCTTGGGCCTAGTAACCACTTTACTTTTGTAATAGTTTTTTCTTTTAGTATCAATAAATTGATTGATTGATTGATTGATTGATTGAAAGGGATTAGTTGAATTAAACGAATAACATAATTGTAGAGACCCCAACTTAAAGTTGTAAAAAAAACTCAGGTTTTCTATATTTCATGTTTTTATGCTTGAAATATATGCAAGATAATTAAAAGGTTTATGAAAGGAATTTATGACACTCGGATAGAACAGAAAGGTTAGCTGATTTAAATGGAGTATTTTTTTTTTTGTAGGTACAAATAACGAAGTATTCCACAGGGCAACTTCAAATTCTTAAATCAAATTATTTATTTAATATATACTATAATAAATTTAACACAAATTACCAAAAAAAACTAACAAATATGACAGAATTTTATTTTTTATTCAGAAACTTTTATATTAAGGAATCCATCAATACGATCGGCTGGGGTGGATCTGACCCACCTAACTAAGGTGAATCTTCGCATTTGCAATGGGTAAACTCAAGTTCCTCAGTCATTTCTACTTTTTTAGATAGAACAAAGAATTTTGAAATCTACCTATAAAGATTTTTTTTAATTAGGACTATTAATTTTTTCTAATTAGATATACAGTTTGTTTGAAATTACTGGAATGGAAAATTTTGGCTCACGTTATACGACTAAGTTACGCTAAGAACTAATCAGTTTCTAATGTTACCTTAAATTGTATTGCATTTCTTTTTATGATTATGGTTTCGAAAATATTTATCTGCGAAGAACTGTGTTTTGTAGATGCATACAGTCAGAGCTTTAGAGAGAGTCTAAGACTTTAGACTCTCTCTAACATCTAGGACGTTAGACTCTCTCTAAGGTCTAAGAAGTTAGACTCTCTCCAACATCTAAGTTGTTCGAGAGAGTCTAGGACGATGGGAGTGAAGGGTGTAAAATGATTTTCAGTTTGATCCTTGAGTTTGTGAATGCTAAGTTTTCGTCATTCAAATAAGAAAGTACTTCAAAAACATTTAGAGATAAACCATACCAGTGCTTTCATTTTTCAAAAGTAAATCACGTTAACCGGACGGGATGTTTATTTTGAAGTCGAATCCTGAAGCTAGAATAGCCGGTAAAGCAAAATTCTGTCCTAAATTTGAAAGGTTAAATGTCATAAATTTAGAATTTAAATTATGCCTCGAAATTTGGTTTTGGTTAAAATTGACACTCTAAAAGCGTTTGATCGTGTTTATGTACCCTTATTTTACTGAAACTTTTGCAATGTAAAACCAATGTCACTAGTATGAGAGATAGTTTGTAAGGAAGAATCTTGGAAAAATCCCTAATCCCGGAAGAAATTCCTAAAGATGCAAACAGGTTTGAGTTTATTTGGCCTTCATTTGGCTTTCTTCTTCAAAATCATCCTTTAGCTTTGAAAATAAATTTTTAATCAATTGCAGCTTTTTAATCGGTTGCTTACAATGGTACCTATGTCAAATATAACCTCTGTGGCTAATGAACCATAAACATGCGCGTTAAGACTAGGAAAAAAAAGGAAAAATGGGGCACCAAAGAAAAAATTCCAGAAGTAATTAGAAATAGCTACTGTTAAAAAAAAATATAAATAAGGAGAACAGTAACTAGTGAAGTCAACCTAGACTGCTTTGTTTCTTTTTCTCTTTGTGCCTTCTCTTTTCTTTGTTAATTTCATACTCTTCTTTTCCTTTTTTTAAATTCTGATATTTATTGGTAGGTTCATTCCGGCAAAGAGCTCCCTAAGCGTCAAACTGAAGGTAACAGACTGCCCCAGGGTCAATTTCATGGAGCATGTCCAGGTGAATTATTTATGATTTATATCTTTTATTTATAATGATCACAAATATAAAGTAGTAATGGGTGATTTCAATATTGAACTTTCAATTCGATGATTTCATCATTCCAGTACCCCTACTATTTCTACCCGAGTAACTGATTCCTACCCGATGGAACTATTCCTACCCGATTAACTATTCCTACCCGAGTAACTGATAAGTCTTCAACGCTGATCAATAATATATTTGTGGATGGAAAGCTGCTTCTATCTTTTTAAAAATCTTTTAGAAATCTTTCAATCTTTTTCTAGCTTCTATATTTTTCTTCTTAGTAAAATAAAACAATCTTACAGGATTATAAATAAGGTTGATTAAATATGTAAAACTTTTTTTTGTGAATTAAGAAAAGAGAATTTAAAAAAATTTGAGAAAGAAATGGGTGACGCAGATTTTACTCCAGTTTTGAAGAAGATAACCCATCGGTTGCGTATGATATTTTTTTTGTAATGTTTACAAAGATATTGAATGAGACGTGTCCTCTTAGAAGACTTAAAATGAGTAGAAAGAAATTCCCAAAGAAACCGTGGATTACACAGGGTATTTTAAATTCTATAAGTCGAAAAAATGAATTGTATAAAATATACCTAGATAAACCATCTGTCATTAATTTTCAGCAGTTTAAAAATTACCGGAATACTTACAACGGATTGAAACGAAAAGCTGAAAAAATGTATTTACAAAATAAATTTATGAAGCATAAATGTGATATGAAAAAACTTGGAAAACGGTAAATTCACTCCTGGGTCAAAAGGGTAAAATATAAGTTATTAATAAATTACAATCAGTGGGGGGTGGGAACTTTGACTACCCCAAAGGAGGTTGCGAATTGTTTATGTGAATATTTTTCTAATGAGGGAGCGAAACTTTGCGATGATGGTCGGAAAAGAATTAAGCGCCCTCCCCAAAATAGTTCAGTTGGAAGTTCCTGTTGAAAATTAGTTGGTTTTTAATGCTTGTACTATAAATGAAGTGAGTAAAATTATCAGTAGAATGCAATCAGGTTCAAGTGGTGCAGACGGGATTTCTCTTAAGATTGCTAAATCAGCTATAACACCTGTTTTATGCAATTTGATTAATAAATCTATGGATAAAGGAATTTCTCGGAAGTTTTGAAGGTCGCTAAAATATTACTATAATATAAAATATTAAAATATTAATATATTACTTACATTGCACAAAGGAGGTAAGAGATAGGAACCTTCAAACAAAAGAATTATTTCAATTCTCTCTTTCTTTCCAAAAATATATGAAAAGGGGATTGGATCCAGGCTAACTGATTACATTGAAAATAATAAAATTCTTATAAATACTCAATTTGGTTTTACAAAAAATAATTCCATAGAAATGGCAACTATTAAACTTGTTGACTGCCGTTATACGTCGTTTGAAGCAAGTCTGATTCTGGCTGCTTTATTCCTGGATTTGGAGAGGGCTTTTGACGCGATTGACCATAAACAGTAATTAATTGAGCTGGAAAAAATTGGTGTGATCGGGAAGAGTTTGTCTTGGTTTGAATCTTATTTAAGGGACCGGAAGCAAATTGTGGTGAATGGGTGTTTTACTTCTGTGGCTAGTGCAATAACTTGCGGAGTACCTTATTGTTCGATACTGGCTCCTCTTCTATTTTTAATTTTTATAGATTGGATTAAGTATTATTTGTCAGAGGCTGGTATAATCCTATTTGCAGACGATACTCTTTTACTCGTAGCTGTTCCATCATTTGATCTACTTTTTGACAAAATGATAAAGGCAATGACCGAGTTTATTGAGCGGGCAAATTTCAATCTTTCGATGTTAAATTATACTAAAACTTATTACATTTTATTTTCTAATTTGAGTGAGACTAATTTAGAAAAGTTGCTATTAAAAACAAATGTTATTCTTGATGAGGTTTTGAAGCATTGATTTGCTAAGTAGTGTTCAATTCATAACAGGATGTTTGATTCAGTTTCGTTGTACTATATTTCTTCCCTCTTAAACTTTTATTTTTAACAAAGTGACTCTTTAGTGCTTCATAAGTTGGAAATGCAAAAATCAGTTCGAAATTTCTTTTTTTGAAATTTTGAGATTGATGTCCGTCTCTTTCTTAGTAAAAATTTATTGAGAATAAGTTATTTCTTTGTAAATAATTCCTCGTCTGTCAAATTAGTTTTTCGTTGCGGAGTATCGTTTTGAAGTTGAGTCCCAGAAAAAAATAAAGAGAGAATCTGCATTGTCCTCTCGTGTCATACCTTTTCCCTGTTGAGCCAATTATATGTTTAACGCCTCACCTAAGTGTGCATTTTTTTTTTTCATTAATCGATCTTCTTAACAACCCATCTTGTCATATGACCTTTCTGCTGTTTCTACTATTTTTTAGCTCTCATTGGCTCTCCTTATTTCTTGATGTTCCTTACCTTGTATTGTCTATTCTCTATTCTTCCCTAGTACAATCAAGTTCTTTGCCTGTCTCCCTTCTATATTGTTCCTCCTTCTCCTTTTGTGTCCCCTTTCTCCCTCCCTCCCCCTATCTCTTTCTCTTTTTTGGTTATCAGAAAAAAGAAGTTAGAGATTGTTATCAGTTTTCTAATGCTATTAATACACAACTTTTACGAGCTTTATTTTTTATTTTTATTGAAAAATTATGTTTCTTATTCAACTTTTCCAATACAGGCACGAGTAACCCTTTCGGCGGTAAGTCGAGGTGATATTCAAATATTTCTTATATCTCCAAGTGGGACAAAATCCACATTGCTTGCCCTCCGTCCTCACGATGCATCACGAAATGGATTTCATTCTTGGCCTTTTATGTCTGTACACTACTGGGGTGAACAACCATTTGGAGTATGGACTCTGGAGGTTCACAACGAAGGAAGATTTTTGGGTATGCTCCTCTTTATTGTCTTCTATGATTTAAACTTTAAATAGTTACTATGCGAACACCACTACCACTATTCTTACGAATGCTACTAATACTGTTATTGCAACTACTATGCTATTACACCGCTACCACGTACAATTTATCTATATATATAAAAATAAGTTGTCTGTCTGTCTGTGGATGGATCAGGTGACGTCACCTGAAAAAACTGGATCAGGTGACGTCAAAACTGAAAAAACTAAAAAAAGGCAAAAACTACAAAAAAAACTAAAAACTAATAAAAAAAATAAAAAAGCTAAAAAACTAAAAAAAGGCAAAAACTACAAAAAAAACTAAAAACTAATAAAAAAGCTAAAAAACTAAAAAAACTAAAAAAAGGCAAAAACTACAAAAAAACTAAAAACTAATAAAAAAAATAAAAAAGCTAAAAAACTAAAAAAACTAAAAAAAGGTAAAAAACTAAAAAAACTAAAAACTAAAAAAAACTAAAAAAAAGGAAAAAAACTGAAAAATAAGCTAAAATAAAGGTAAAAACCAATAAAAAACTAAAAAAAAAAACTGAAAAAACTAAAAAAAGGCAAAAACTACAAAAAAAACTAAAAACTAATAAAAAAAGTAAAAAAGCTAAAAAACTAAAAAAACTAAAAAAACTAAAAAAAGGTAAAAAAATAAAAAAAATAAAAAATAAAAAAACTAAAAAAAAGGAAAAAACTGAAAAATAAGCTAAAATAAAGGTAAAAACCAATAAAAAACTAAAAAGAAAAAAAGGAAAAAACTAAAAAAAACTAAAAAAGGTAAAAACTAAAAGAACTAAAAAAGAAAAAAATAAATGACGACACTCAAAGAGAAAGCGACCAGGACAAAAGGAATGTTCGATTAGCAATCAACAAAGCACCGGGACACAGGGAGTATAAATGACGACCAGGACATAAGTAAAAAAAAAAAACTAACAAAACTAAAAAGAAGGTAAAAACTACAAAAAAACTAAAAAGAAAAAAACTAAAAAAAGGCAAAAACTACAAAAAAAACTAAAAACTAATAAAAAAGCTAAAAAACTAAAAAAACTAAAAAAAGGCAAAAACTACAAAAAAAACTAAAAACTAATAAAAAAAATAAAAAAGCTAAAAAACTAAAAAAAGGCAAAAACTACAAAAAAAAACTAAAAACTAATAAAAAAGCTAAAAACTAAAAAAACTAAAAAAAGGCAAAAACTACAAAAAAACTAAAAACTAATAAAAAAAATAAAAAAGCTAAAAAACTAAAAAAACTAAAAAAAGGTAAAAAACTAAAAAAACTAAAAACTAAAAAAAACTAAAAAAAAGGAAAAAAACTGAAAAATAAGCTAAAATAAAGGTAAAAACCAATAAAAAACTAAAAAAAAAAACTGAAAAAACTAAAAAAAGGCAAAAACTACAAAAAAAACTAAAAACTAATAAAAAAACTAAAAAAAGGTAAAAAACTAAAAAAAATAAAAAATAAAAAAAACTAAAAAAAAGGAAAAAACTGAAAAATAAGCTAAAATAAAGGTAAAAACCAATAAAAAACTAAAAAGAAAAAAAGGAAAAAACTAAAAAAAACTAAAAAAGGTAAAAACTAAAAGAACTAAAAAAGAAAAAAATAAATGACGACACTCAAAGAGAAAGCGACCAGGACAAAAGGAATGTTCGATTAGCAATCAACAAAGCACCGGGACACAGGGAGTATAAATGACGACCAGGACATAAGTAAAAAAAAAAAAACTAACAAAACTAAAAAGAAGGTAAAAACTACAAAAAAACTAAAAAGAAAAAAACTAAAAAAAGGCAAAAACTACAAAAAAAACTAAAAACTAATAAAAAAGCTAAAAAACTAAAAAAACTAAAAAAAGGCAAAAACTACAAAAAAAACTAAAAACTAATAAAAAAATAAAAAAGCTAAAAAACTAAAAAAAGGCAAAAACTACAAAAAAAACTAAAAACTAATAAAAAAGCTAAAAAACTAAAAAAACTAAAAAAAAGGCAAAAACTACAAAAAAACTAAAAACTAATAAAAAAGCTAAAAAACTAAAAAAACTAAAAAAACTAAAAAAAGGTAAAAAACTAAAAACTAAAAAAAAGGAAAAAACTGAAAAATAAGCTAAAATAAAGGTAAAAACCAATAAAAAACTAAAAAAAAAAACTGAAAAAACTAAAAAAAGGCAAAAACTACAAAAAAAACTAAAAACTAATAAAAAAACTAAAAAAAGGTAAAAAACTAAAAAAAATAAAAAATAAAAAAAACTAAAAAAAAGGAAAAAACTGAAAAATAAGCTAAAATAAAGGTAAAAACCAATAAAAAACTAAAAAGAAAAAAAGGAAAAAAATAAAAAAAACTAAAAAAGGTAAAAACTAAAAGAACTAAAAAAGAAAAAAATAAATGACGACACTCAAAGAGAAAGCGACCAGGACAAAAGGAATGTTCGATTAGCAATCAACAAAGCACCGGGACACAGGGAGTATAAATGACGACCAGGACATAAGTAAAAAAAAAAAACTAACAAAACTAAAAAGAAGGTAAAAACTACAAAAAAACTAAAAAGAAAAAAACTAAAAAAAGGCAAAAACTACAAAAAAAACTAAAAACTAATAAAAAAGCCAAAAAACTAAAAAAACTAAAAAAAGGCAAAAACTACAAAAAAAACTAAAAACTAATAAAAAAAATAAAAAAACTAAAAAAGCTAAAAAACTAAAAAAACTAAAAAAGGTAAAAAACTAAAAAACTAAAAACTAAAAAAAACTAAAAAAAAGGAAAAAAACTGAAAAATAAGCTAAAATAAAGGTAAAAACCAATAAAAAACTAAAAAAAAAACTGAAAAAACTAAAAAAAGGCAAAAACTACAAAAAAAACTAAAAACTAATAAAAAAAGTAAAAAAGCTAAAAAACTAAAAAAACTAAAAAAACTAAAAAAAGGTAAAAAACTAAAAAAAATAAAAAATAAAAAAAAACTAAAAAAAGGGAAAAAACTGAAAAATAATCTAAAATAAAGGTAAAAACCAATAAAAAACTAAAAAGAAAAAAAGGAAAAAACTAAAAAAAAATTTCATCTAAAAAACTAAACAAAACTAAAAAAGGTAAAAACTAAAAGAACTAAAAAAGAAAAAAATAAATGACGACACTCAAAGAGAAAGCGACCAGGACAAAAGAAATGTTCGATTAGCAATCAACAAAGCACCGGGACACAGGGAGTATAAATGACGACCAGGACATAAGTAAAAAAAAAAGAACTAACAAAACTAAAAAGAAGGTAAAAACTACAAAAAAACTAAAAAGAAAAAAAAACTAAAAACTAATAAAAAAACTAAAAAATCTAAAAATCTAAATAAACTAAAAAAGAAAAAAAAAGGAAAAAAATAAAGGAGAAAAACAAAACTAAAAAACGAATGTATATACAGACCGGGACACCGGGATACAAATGACGACCGGGACACAGAGAATATAAATGACGACCGGGACACAGGGACACAACTACAACGGGGACACCGGGGGAAACAGGGGGATATAAATGACGACCAGGACACCGGGACAGGGAATGGTCGATTAGCAATCACCATCAACAAAGCTCAAGGGCAATCATTAGAATCATGAGGTATAGATCTGAATACAGATTGTTTTCCCATGGACCATTATATGTTGCATGTTCAAGAGTCGGTAAACCTGACAATCTATTTATATGCAAAGACAATGGGACAGCAAAGAATGTTGTATATTCGCAAGTTTTACGTAGTTAAAACCATATATATATATATATATATATATATATATATATATATATATATATATATATATATATATATATATATATATATATATATATCTATATTCACAGGTGGGACATAGGGACACAACTACAATGGCGCGTAACTATTATGGCGCGTAACGACTTACGCGCGCGGGGGGGCTTGGGGGGGGGCGCGAAGCGCCCCCACCAACTAGGTGTTGGGGTGGCGCGAAGCGCCACCCCAACAGCTAGTAGTTTTATATAAATAGTTGGAATTTTTTAATTGGATAGCAATTTTTTTTTACCTCGCGTTCAAAATCCCTCAACATATCTGACCAACAGCTTCTTTCTGTAATTTTTAAAAACAATTGTTTGTGAAAAGTTCTGCAAGTGCAAGAAATTCCATTTATTGGTTGGAACTGTTGGCAATAATTTTTGTTGGCCGAGCTGAAACACGCTTCCGTAGAAAACATAAAAATAAAAAATATAAGCGATAACAGTAAAATATAAAAGAAAAGAAGAAAAGAAACGATTTGGTTGAAAGGCTAACACGTACAAAAGTAAAACAAAAACCGTAAATAAATGGATTGGGGCGCTGAGGGGAAATGAAGTTGAAATTTCCAGATAAAAGAAAAGTTTACTCAAGCAAATTCGAATAACATGCGCGCTAAAACTCCCCTACCTCATTTGAAACAGACGTGCAATTATTCTATAATGTTTAATATTGGCCAAGCCATAACATTCTCTCTTAAAAAAAAAAAAAAAAAAAAAAAAAAAAAAAAAATTGGTGAAGTTATCCTTAACTAGCCGAATTGTTATGTAGGGTCAAAGTGTGAAATTTCGTGAATTTCCAGTTCTTTCCACGAGATTGAAATTGACTGAGGGACTTCTGATTTACCCATCTGACTGTAACTTACGATTTTAGCATGATAATTTGTAATTATATTTTTTTAATTTTTTGCTAACTCCTGTTACATTTATCAGAATTGATTCATTTAAATCTCAAAGCCGGCAATGATACCCCTTAGGGTAACTATCACCCTCTCTGATAATAAGTATTAGGTTGTCAGCCGTTCCTTTGCCGAACCTCGTCAGAGATATTATATTCGAAGAACTCTTGTATATTGTGTAGGCTAAGCCATCAAAGCTGCTAGTAATTATCTATTTGTTGGGAGATGCTACAGAGAGGTTTTTTGTCTTTTTTTTTTCATCTACGCTTCGTGCTTACCATTTTTTTTTTTTTGCGGGTTCCTGATTAAACAAATGAATAATCAAGGAATTGACGGTGCTATGAATCTCACCAAGAACAAAAAAAAAAAAAAATTGAGATTAGCTTTTTTGTTATAGATGTTCTTATACTAATAAAAGATACTATCTGAAATGCTTTTGTGGTATTGGAAACTGATGTAGAAAGCTAATTAAAAAAAGCAAACGAAAATCTGCTGATGGAAAGAAAAATGTATCAAATGAATGTTTGTAAGTTTAGTTTGTAAATATAAACCGATAAAAGGAATATAGGTTACTGGCTTGCTTCTTCCCCTGGTTAAGGAGAAACGAAAGGAAAACTGTGTGATTTGATTTTCCTTCAGCAGGATTGACATAGAGGGTAATAGTTTGAAAGATACAGAAACACGTCTATTAAATTTGCATTCCTGTATGGAACTTCTTATTTTGCGGCAGGTCTACAGCTGTACTTCGCGACGACCAGAATTATGTTATTACTTTCTCTTAGAGAATTATCCAAAATTGGTGGATGGTTAAATACATTCTAAAACCACACTACCTATACATGACATTTGACAAAAATATATATATATATATATATATATATATATATATATATATATATATATATATATATATATATATATATATATATATATATATATATATATATATATATATGTATAATATATATATATATATATATATATATATATATATATATGTATAATATATATATATATATATATATATGTATAATATATATATATATGTATATATATATATATATATATATATATATATATATATATATATATAAATATATATATATATGTATATATATATATATATGTATTATATATATATATATATATATATATATATATATATATATATATATATATATATATATATATATATATATATATATATATATATATATATATATATATATATATATATATATATATATATATATATATATATATATATATATATATATTATATATATATATATATATATATATATATATATATATATATATATATATATATATATATATATATATATATATATATATATATATATATATATATATATATATATATATATATATATATATATATATATATATATATATATATATATATATATATATATATATATATATATATATATATATATATATATATATATATATATATATATATATATATATATATATATATATATATATATATATATATATATATATATATATATATATATATATATATATATATATATATATATATATATATATATATATATATATGAACAATTAAGAAACCAAAACGGAAAAAAATTTACAGAACCATTGTCTGCTTCAAAAACTAAGCCAAAGGTTGAGCCTTTTTTCACAAGATTAAAACTGGTCCTTTTCTTCTTAGCGGTATATATTAATAGAACCCGTGAACAGCTTGGAGTTAGGGTACGCGAATACAAGCTTTCAATGAATAAGTCTTTAAGGCCTAAAAGTAGAAAATTGCAATTTGTTTCTCTTTTAGCTCTCCCTGTTTTCGTAACTCGGACTATTTATTTCTCTTTGACGTGGCAACTTTAGTTCCCACAGTAATGTTTACACCAACATTTTAGAGAGGCAATTAAAATTAAAAATCCAACCTTGATTTAAACAAAGATACTAAAAAAAATTTTAATCCAATTTATGATGACTTGATGCAAAGAGAATCAACTAACATTGCTTCTAATTTCAATAAGATTAATTGATCGTATTAACACAAGAACACAAGTCTGGTCAGTATGCAGGCTGTAGAAACCGCTAGGGAAGGATTATCGCCCAATCTGATTTTTGAACGATCTTTCATTTGATTTTTTTTTTTTTTTTGTCATTTCTTTGTTTCGATACAGTTTACTTCAAAAGGTTAAGTTTTGTTCCATGTGTTTTTTTTTCTTTCCTGGGCACTGAGGATGGGTTGGCAGAAGTCTTTACCTAAATATCTGCTTTGCATTTTCGTTTTTTTCCACTGGCTGAAGATCACCCTCATTTTGGTTTCTTAACTTTTTTTTTTTTTTTTTTTTTTTTTTTTTTTTTTTTTTTTTTTTTTTTTTTTTTTTTTTTTTTTTTTTTTTTTTGAACGCAGATGGATAAAGCTGAACCTCAGCCACAAACGATAGTAAAATTGTCGTTTTTACTGAAACATCAAAACCTTAGGACTAAAAAAAATTGTATACCAAAATTTTTACAGGGAACATAAGCCTGAAGGAACGATGTTGTTGTCATACAGCTAAATATATAAGCAGCCTACAATCATTATACATCATTTGAGCCTTATTAACTAGCTCCTATTATATGAAACGTCTATTTCTTAAAATTATTAAGTTAAAAGTAGTATTTTTTTAATCCTTTATGTGAGTAATCACAAGGCTTCATGGAACCGGTGGAACGTTTTCTTCATTTGCCTTTGAATTGCAGTTGTTAGTTTTGCTGTTTGTTTTATTTTACTGTCAGATGTAGCTTGATTGGTGATGGTTTTTATATAGGTAAAGCGGTTCTTGGTGAATGGAGCTTAAAACTTTACGGCACCCCAACAGATCCAAGCCCTAGATACCGAAACCAACAAATTGCTTTAAAACCACGAGACGTTATCGATGTATATAATACACAAAATACAAGGTCAACTGATCATACTAGAAATTCAAGTTTTTTGTATAATATTCCTCCTTCGAGTGATTTGAAGTCACCGCAAGCGAAAAACCGACAGCCTCATGGGCCAGGCAAGATTTACTTTGTAAGCATGATATCCCTGTAATAAATTGTGTCTTTTGTATGCTTTCAAAAAATGCATGCTTCTTTTGTTTTCACCCCCTCCTTTGTTTAGTACTTTAAGGCTGTACAATGTTGTAGTTTGTTTGCTGCCTGAAATATAAAGTTCTTGTCTTTAATACTGCTTACTTAAAAAAGAAGCTTGTCGTTACTATCGGGTTCATGTTGATAGCGTAGTGTTTTCATTATTCATATTAGACTGTAGACTTTTCCTGATTTGGCTATGAATAATTTTAGTAAATTATAAGTTGTTTTACGTGTATAACGTAAAGCAGCAATGTAAAGCCATGCTAACAAAAAACCCTTCAGTTGAGGTCGCTTACAGAAGAGGTCACCCTAGCCGAGTGCATGGTAAGCAGGATTTGGTAGGACTTGCAATTCAAACGGAATTTGGGCCGATCCTGGTGTCGCCAATACTTTTGCTTGGGGTGGGTTTAATGGTGTGACTGCAATTTCAGCCTTCGTGTGTCTGGGGAGCTTCCGGTTAAATAAATTCCCAAGAAACATCTGAATTTAATATGTAAGGTGAGGAGGAACACGCCTTGTCTTGCTGCAGCTACATGTTACGTAAGTACAGTTGGTGCTGGCTTCACATCGTCTAAAAATTGATTTCATAATAGTTCTCTCAATGTACATGAGAATGTAAATTCTTCCTTGATTTCTCTGCAAGATAATTTCTGCCAAAACCTCTTTGCATGCCTAAGGTGAAGCAGTGTCAAGGCATATTTTAATAAGTGGAATCAGAGAAAGTCAACGGAGAAGCTTTGCATTAATTCTGGCTGAACATTTGTTCAGTATCACCTTCACGTCTGGTTTCGTATCCTTCTTGAGAATGTAAACTTTTTTCTGATCAAGCTGCAAAATATTTTTTTTCAATTCATAAGCCATTTTACATTCTTAATGCAAAGAAGCTATGCGAAGCCACGATAAGAAAGATTTGACAAAATTAAATCAAAGAAGGTCAAGGAAAAAATGTTTCCACCCATGCTGTCTGCACATTAGCTGCGTTACTTCAACATTGGTTTTCTGTAACCTACTTGAGAATGTAAGCTTTTTTTCTTATTTGTCTGCAAAATAATTTTTGTCACTCGTAAACCAGTCTGTGTATGTGCAGAGGTGCCATTTGGGGGGGGGATGCCCTCCCCAGATTTTCCAG
The DNA here is from genome assembly GCF_032884065.1 of Artemia franciscana. Taxonomy (NCBI): domain Eukaryota; kingdom Metazoa; phylum Arthropoda; class Branchiopoda; order Anostraca; family Artemiidae; genus Artemia; species Artemia franciscana. Next base: position 11,396,526 of record NC_088876.1, read on the forward strand.
GGGGCCCAAGCTTCCACCACAAAGGGCCCTTTGCCGGCCATAATAATCCATTATGTCCAGCATAATCCATTCTGTCCAATTGATTTAAAATTACTACACGCCTATTAACCAAAGAGCGTAATTACTTGACGACCCTTGGGGTAATTACGCTATTTGCTATTAATCATTGTAAACTTTGAGTAGGTAAGGTTTAAGTAGGTAAGATACATAATAGAATTCTCGATTTCTGTCAAATGCCCATAACCTAGATGATTACGCGACACGAAGTGAGTCGGGGGGGGGGCAAGATGGAGTTCATGCCCACCCCAAGATTTGGTCCAAATGGCGCCTCTGTGTATGTGATGTAAAACAGCAACGTGGAGTCAGGGCTTAGACAGTTTTGATAGGTCAAGCCAAAGAAAGAAGGGAAAATCAAAGTTTAATTCAAAGGAAGAAGCTGTCATTAACGCTGGCTTCAGAATGATTACCTATCGCTTCAACCCGATTTTTTAGTCACACTGGTGAACTGAGAGTGTGAACATGTTTTTCTGATTCGGCTGTAAAATAGCTCCTGCAAATTTCAAGCCAGTTTACATACGTAGTGTAAAACAGAAATAAAAGGAACGAACGATACGAGATTACTAAGTTCAAAAATGTAGAATATATTAAGAAATAAAATTAGAAATTCCATTAACCATAGATGTCAAAACCCAATCGAAGAAACTGAGAAATAACTTATTCAAGACTCAAAACTATGTCAACGCCTAAATCGAATAATATATATTCTCCATAAATTGGATTCTGGACTTTTCTGCTTAACTTTTTTCCGTGCATGATTAACATTTATATCGCAAGCTGCTCCAATGTTTCGATATTTTTTTATTTATTAAATTTAGTGTCAAAATTTGAACAAATCTTGACTTATATTAATCTAAAAAAAAAGTTTCTCAACTGAAAGTAAAGAGCAGCATTAAAAATCAAGACGAACAAATATTATTAGCGGCTGTGGGGCTCACACATATATTATGGAGTTGCCTTCTTCTCACCCCCCTGCTGTTTGCGCTAAATTCCTGTAGCACTTTGAAAATACTTCGTATTCGAATTCAATGGCTCGTGTTTGAATTGCATTTTGTATTGGATTAAACTAGCGCCCCACTTCTTCAATTTTTCTTCTTAAGAATTAAAATGGCGGGTTGTAACCAAAATTATGCACAAAACTTAATATTTGGACAGAGTTTTCAATGAACAGTAGTTTTGTCGAAAAAGTTCTTAATAACATTTTTAATACAGAATTCCGGGTGGACAGAGTGGGGTATTTTTCTCATGTGGATGGAAGTTCTGTTGGACTTTTGATCTTCCTGGTGGCTGAAATCATTGTAACCTCTGGATTATGTGTCTCTGATGTTAAAACATATTGTATACATATGTTTAAATACATTGAAACATTGTATATAAATTGGAAAAGAGAAATATTAACATGTACAATTTCTGAAAACAAAGCTTCCTCTATGTCTTGCCCCCTCCCCCCAAGAAATTTTCTGGCGAGGTTCATGATGCCTTGAGCATGGGAACGTAATATTTTATGCTACGCAGAAAAATATTGTCGCAATGAGAGGGGCACTATTACTCTCCCACCCTTCCCACACACATCGTACCAACAATAAAGGTGTAGAACAAAAATATTCCCAGGAACACAAGGGGGACTAGACATCAATTTCTACTTTTTCTCTTCCTCAAAACCCGTTATATATTTATCCAAAGGCTCAGTGAGAGTTGTGATATGTGGGCATTAAAATGTGCTCTTCGACCCACATGCGTGGCTCTCAAATGGTTACTTGAATTTTTTGCAAAATTATCACAATATAGCACTTGCCAAGGGAAATAAACTGAGTTACATTCGCGTTCTCAACTAAAATATCGAAAATATGCTGTTGCTGGTAAAACAGCGGGTTGTAAAAGTGGGGATTTGAGGGGACAATAGCTTCCTTTCATTCAGTGTAATTATTGCTTGCTTTGTGTTTTAGTATCGCTCTTTACTTGCATTTGTAATGTTCATATTTTTGCTGTATTTAAGTAGAATGGTTCTAGGAGAACATAAGATCAAAAACTTTCTCGTACTTATGTTTTTTTAGGTACTCCTCATGGTCTACTTGTTAGTTTTTGCTTTTCGTTCGATTTAATAAAAAAAAATCTACTCCCTTCCTCTATATATTAAAAAAAAATGGTAGCTTTTGTATTGTGCATGCGATATTTTTGATTCCCAAGATCTGTGACACGACTTTATTTTCTTAGGTTTATCAGGAAACCACTCCGTACAACAAATTATCAGTATCTTATCGACAAATCTTATCTGGAGTTTTAAAGCAGGATGAGTTGCATACACATATTTTTTAGGTTGAAACATTTGTGTTTACCTTATGCAGAAAAATCGACTTCGACTAAAGATGCATACTGGTTATGAACGAAAATTATATCCTTTGAGATCAGTTGGTGTATATGATTTGATGGTAGCTGGAAGAAAAACAAACTTCTATTGTTCAAAAACATTTTCTGTTTAGTACATAGTTGTTCAGCACCCTAGAATAAATCACAAGTAATACTAAAAATACCTTCTTACCTTCTTTTATAAAAATATATTGTAAATATTGATTTTCATCGATAATTCATCTCACGATTGTTTTCTTTTCTGGCTTTACATTCTTTTAACCTGGGATGAAAAAAAAGAAAAGAAAAACAGCCTGATTTTTTATGTTAACGGATCAGCTTATGGGGTACTAAGATTCAATTTAGCTATTTAATTTTTCAAGAAAATACATAACGAGAGCTGTGCAAGCAAGAAAGATCTGCCGAAATCTGTTTTTAGTTTTGATATAAAATGATTGTCGAATTAGAACTTGCTCGCCCGATTGTGGAAACGAGTCTTGAACTTCTATTTTGCGGATTTAGTATTTCTCATGTTACTATTAAGGAACGATTCTGACAAATCCAAGGTTTTTACTTCAAAAGCTCTGTTAAGCTGAAACTTTAAGAAATTAAAAATGCTATTAAAGTCACTAAATCTTTGATTTTTTTTATTCCTGTGAAAATACTGGCTTCTGCCAGTGCTTACCCTGATAAACAAATTTCACTTCTAGAAATTTACTGTGTTTTAGGGGTAATAGGAAGTTCTAATGGTACTGATACCCTTATGGAATGATTCTCGTTTTGTACCCTTATGCTAAGTAGAAGCAATTTCATTTTTCCGTATTTGGTTTCTTGTATTCTTATAGCTTTGCGAAACTCGGAAAAAATGAACTTGCTCCATTTTACATAGTACCATGGTAACAGTACTGATAAAATTTTATTTTCTATTTCAGCAACCCTTTCAGATTGGAACTTACTTGTTCACGGCACTGAAAAAAGTCCAGAATCTGTTGCAGGAGACCCTTCGTCAATTCCTCAGAGTGCTGTAGAGAAAATATCTGAGTCGTCCCCATCTACACCCCACAGTTCGGGCTCACAAGGTGGGTGGAGTATTATCCGGTGGTGGTTTGTGGTGTTTAGTTACTGTTGGACTTGTGATATACTGTGGTGATGGTGAGAGACTGTCTTGATGACAAATTCCTTGCTCACAATTATTTTTTCACATTAATTTTGTTTGACGGAGATTTCCTTTTTTTCTATACTACGAAGTTCCCATTGTTTGTATGTATATGTTGGTTGTTTTTGTATACATTTGAGGGGTTAGTAGCTAAAATGTAGTTGTTGACGTGTATGTGTGCTTTCTTGCATCATAGAATAATGAGCATAAAGATTTGATAGTATATAATTTGAGTGGATATAATATAATTTGAGTGGCAGACCATCTTGTGGGTTGAGCCACGGCATTGGGTAATGTCTCCAAACCAATCAAAGTATGATATCTTCTTGAGGTTGAATATTATTACCAAATGTTTCTGATTTTTTTTGTAAAATGATTTTAGCCATTATAACGGTAAAAGATAAAGCAGCAATTTGACGCCACAGAACAGAATATTAACTAAATCAAATCAAAAAAAATGAGCGAAACAACCTAGCCATTGCGATGCCAGCTTCACGCTGGTATCGCAATGGCTTCTCACATGCTTTTGTCATCTAGTTGAGAACTGTCAAATCTTTATATTCGCTAATCTATGCCTGTTTAACCGAATTCAACTAGAATGTACCAATCTACTTAAAAGGCAATTTACATTTCCTACAAGTTTTGTGGTTGCCTAGAACCAAAATAGTGTGTTTTTTTTACCTGGCGATCAGTCATGGTCTCAAGGCTGTTAAGATCTCACTGTTATTTGTTCATTGACATCTTCCCTACTGTCTCTCAGTAAATGTGTCATATTCTGACTATTTGCTGCAAAAACAGTAAATTTTAAAAATTGATGGGCAGCAACAAAAGATAATGGTCAACATCCTCATGTCCAGAACGAGTAACGTATAAAATATTTTCACAATTCAATGGGATATCCAAAGCAAGATTTTGAGCTTTTTACAGAAACAGTTTTTTTTTTTTTTTTTTTTTTTTTTTTTTTTTTTTTTTTTTTTTTTTTTTTTTTTTTTTTACAAAGGTTTAAATAAGGAAACGTATATCTGTGTACATAGTTCATGTTCACTTACTTATTAATCACATATACATGTATATATATATGACATAGGCACATGGGGAGACAAGCTCGAAAAACTAGGCCTAAACAAAGATACAATAACGAATTACACTAGGATACAAAGATAAACATGACGGTAAAGATACAATAATAGAACAACAATATGAAAGTAGCAGCTAGCCCAGGATCTTTCAATACTATTGAAAAAATTGACAATTTCAATATTATTAAATATAAATTAATTATAACATGACTAGGTTTCAGATAATTTATGAGATACTTGAGCAATACCTCAGCAAGAGATTCCGAAACATTTTTTCTCCCAAAGACCAATCTCCACAGCCCCCTATGAATTACTTCATGAATTACGTGTGCTTGCACAAATGTTGTCAGTGATGAAAAATTCGACATTGAAATGTTTCTTATTTCCTAAATCGTATACAACTCATTGAATGACTGTATAGTAAATTTGAAGATATGTTAAAAATGTGGGTTGATCCTGGTATATATTAAATTATTAAATAATGAAAGAAATGTTAAAATGGCTAGGTTGCGTTTTATAGATGAAGAATGATAGACTGCAAAATATTGGAGTTTGCGGGTGTCCAGCTGTTTTGGCCAAAAGTAAATCAGAACGCTCTCGAAAGAGATTTAAGGAGGTCATAAGAAAAGATATGGAAGAAGGGGGTAGATCATGGGTCCCAGGTAGTTTTTGTGTTAGTGGCGTTAGTTAGGCGGCATTGAGGTGTTAGTGGTAGTTGCTCAAACTTAGTTTTCTAGTATGCAAAAGCTAAGTTCCCTTACTGGGTACTAAATATTGTTTTTCCAACCACATAGGAACAGGACTTTGATCTCATAACATACAGAACCAAGGGTCCAGTGTCCTTAGAGTGTAGATCGTAGCTATAAAGAGTGTATCCAATGCTACCGCCTTATGTTTGATGAAGAATGAAATTAAAAATTAACCTAATTCATTACTAATTGCATAGACAGTATTATTGATTTAATGAAATGAATTATATTAATCAAAGTGTTTTCTTTGGCAAAGCAGCTAAATCAAGTATTTTCAAGAATTTTTTCCTTTTCAATTGCTGCATTGCAATACCATATCAAAGTATCTATTATTATAATTCATATGTCTCTTGGTGCTTTTTCTTCGTTGCTAAGCAGCAAAAGGAATCAGTTTGAAGTCCAATATTTTAGTCTTTTTATTATTTAAAATTTTTTGTCTTTGTCTTCTGTGATTAAGGAATAAGCAAGAATCACTTCCATGAAAAAGGGTGTTAATGATAGGCATTCAATTTTGTCTAGTGTCCTAATAAAGTGAAAACGATCCTGGAATTGAACAGATGGCCGGTTCAAGTGCCCCATAGAACCCCATGGTGGTCCCCAGCTCCTTTGCTTTTTACGAATCCATTTAACGTTCTGTAGAGTCGGGATGATACTAGAACTGGAAATCTTCCAATTAAACTCCTATCCTATATTGAGATTACTTCATGCTAGATTCTTGTGTAATAACATATTGTTCAGATAGTCAAACTCCTCTAATATTCTCTGTAATGGTTAATTTTTTTTTCTATTCACTTTCCTTTCTATTTACTTGTCCTTACATTTTTAGTGGTGTCATTTAAGGTTAACGGTTCTGGTTCTGTGGTAGCTACTTCATGAAGAGAAAAAAATATCCATTATTTGCATCTTATATTTTTATCAAGCAACTTTATACTGTCTTGGATTACCACCAAATGCTCGTTTTGCGAGGGTCCCTGTCCTTTTTTTTTTTACTGCCGAGGCATGTCTCCATATTAAGTTGGTCAACTAAACAAAAATAGTCCTATACCAGGGCTGTTCCTTGTAGGATTGGAACGGGAGAAGAACAATAAGAATGCCCTGAAGAGCCTAATTTCTCAATAAAATGTAGAGGAGCCAGATGGAGCTGTATAAGAGGAGTCTATATAAAATATGGAGGAGCCGGTATTAAGGACACCAAGTCTACATTGTACCAAAAATCTTCTGTGCATATATTAAAGGAATGTCCAAAAAATAACCATTGTAGGGTCAGACAAATAAATCAAACAGTCAGACAAATCAAAAACAAATCAGTTATCAAAGACTTTAAATCTTTGATAACTAGTACGACAGTATAACTGATATTACGGACTTGAGCTAACCTGCACAGAGGGGTTGGGGAGAGAGTCCCTCTCATCAAACATGGGGCTAAAGAACATCACATTCGACATATTTGAAAAATTAGAACCTGCCCCCCTTTCCACGATTGAAGCTATGTATCACTGTTTGATAGATTGTTATTTAAACGTGGGTTTTAAATAACCCGCTCCCCTGGCAATATTTCCTGAAGGTTAGTTCTCATCCCCTGAAAATAGATCCCGAGAACGATCATGTTATTTATGCTTAGTTCAGTGAATATTATCAGGTGCCAACTACTGCCTATTTATCCATCGAGTTGCTAACCCCTTTATTTGCGGAGAAGTTGAAATCTATAACTGCTGTCCATTATCTAGTATTACTGTTTATAAAATATGTATGTGTTACAATGTTATTGTGCCTACTTTTTACAAAAGAAACATTCGTTTTTTTTTCAAATTGTATGTTTGTTTTGTATTGTTTAAATGTGGTTTTTTCTTCAGTTTTTTTTATTCGATCTTTTTCTACTTACAGTATTTTTTTTTCTGCTATGACAAAAGAATATTTTCGTATGTATATTTTCTTTAAGTGATTGCAAATTTTAGGAAAAGATGAGGTCCAGTTCAAAGGAAGTGACATTTTTTCTGAAAGTAATCGTATCAAGGCATATTATTGTGACTTTTTTGTGGGGGGGGGGGAGCTTGAGCTCCACTCCCAAATCTTGAGGAGTAATATTTTTGAAATAATTTGCCCATTACAGTCGCACGGAAAACCTTTTATCCCTGTTGTTTTCCGGAAATATTCACCGAGGTTGCCCCTGACTCTCAAATTATATCTTCTAAGTGACTTTGACCTGCTCCATCCGGATAAATCTCTTTTTTCAAATAATGATTCTAATTGTTTAGTAGTGGTAGTAATGTTTTTCAATATTACAAGAAATATGCTGCTAAACTGAGCCAAGAAAAAAATATATGCAAAATTAGTGTATACTTACCGGACTATTCATTCTTTTTTTTTTTTTTTTTTTTTTTTTTTTTTTTTTTTTTTTTTTTCACACTAATTGAATATATTGAAAATCCTAGATGGTACCTGCTAAAAGGGCTTGATAATAGACGGAGTCCCTTATGAAATATTTAGAAAAACACACTAGAAACCTATGAAAGGTGGCATAATTGGGCAATTATTATTATTATTATTTTGCTCTGACAATATTTCTTTGATTTATAAGTTTGCTGCGTAAGAACTGGTTAGAATAGGACTACTTTGGTGTGTATAAGGTTATGACACATTTGAAAATTATGTTACAAATTTTGTATGCCAAAAATGTACGAGTATTTACATTAAGTAGTAAATTACACGGGACGAAATCATTTTATTACACTGAAGAACAGTTGCCCTTTCCCCCAATAATTTGGGGGGATATTATATAGCCCATGCCCCTTGATTCTCAGAATGTGGACCCCTCTTGCCCCTCCCTTAATATAAATTCAGGAGCTACGCTTCTAATAAAGAATCGGAAGAATAGACGCAGTTAGAGAGGATATTTTCTCTGCGTACATTTTGGCTACAGAGGGGTTAGTAGTATAGAAAAGCTGAAGGTCTACTTATAAAAAATGTTTAAATAAAAAATATTTGTTTTTTTACTGACTGAAAAAGTTGACGCGGCAACTTTGGGTAAATGCAACAACGGGTAAAAAGAGTTGGGTTGCCTGTCTTCCATTTCTGAAATTAATTTAAGGAGTAATGCTATTGGAACGAAAAAATACGGCGATTTACGTCGCAAAAGTAGAACTATTGCAATTAAAACTCACTATTCAACACGGAAGAGCAAAAGAATAACCTGTTTCGCTTTGGTAATGGTTAATCCGAAGTTTTTCCTAATTGGTAAGACAACGTTTCTACTTTCCTCATAAATATAGTTTTGGTATGAAAACCTGTTGTCACAAAATAAAAGGATATTCGTAGTCTAAGTAAACAAAATGGAGAACAATTTACAAGTGGCGTCATTTAGGTTTCATATTTATATTAGGAAAAAGCTTGGCTCTAAGAAAATCATTAGAAAAGACTGGGAAATCTCATTAAAATGGATTTCATATGAATTTAAAGAAAAGCAGGACATATTTCAGATGAAAGCTAGGCAAGAGATATAAAGCTAGGCCAGTCACCTTGTTTAAACGAGGATTTATATAGGACAAATTTCAGGGATCTTAATTTGGAAGAAAACTGGAAAGAAAATGGAGAAAACCCTCCTTTACAGCTTAACAAATAAATTCCCACGTTTTTTTTTGACAGATGTTTTACCATTTATCCTAGTTTTAGGAATACTAATGTCTGATTTACCTTTCTTTTGCGGATAAAACTTGTTTTTCAACCATATCTAATTAAAGTATTAACTGGTTTTGTTTTATTAGTAAATTACAATGCCAAATAACTCTAGATATAAATGGTTTCAGCTTGCTAACTATAGCTTTCTTTTGAGTTAGTGTGATTCACTAACTAGAAAGCTAATCTTTTCATTGTAATTGATTTCTTTTACGTTTTTGTTTGTTCAAAAATATTTCGTGTAATATTTTTATCAGACTGAGATTTATACCCCACCCTCAATTGAGAAAATGACTATACTAGATTCAGTTAGTATTTCGGTATGACATTGGGTTCTCAAGATGCTTGATTATTTACAATTCATTTCGAAAATAAGTGTTTTTTCCAGCTTCTAAAAACAGTTGGAAAGTGTCGTTTTTTTTTTAAATTGAAATTTTTTTGCGGTATCTTGGTAGTCTGAAAAAAAATACACTTAATTGTATAAAAATCTGGCTGTTAACAATAACCGAAAACAGCCATTTTTGGATTTTTTCCCTTCAGCAAGATAAATGTTCTGCTGCATAAGCGATTTTGGATTATCACAGTCAAAATATCCAAATTTTCTCCCCCTTGAGATACATAGGTCTTAGACATATAACACTATTTCGGAGAACAAGATAAATCAGTATCGCTTTTTTTTTAAGGTGTGCCAAGTGCTTTTCCTAAAAATTGCTCTAATTTTTGTATGAAGTTTTAAACTATTTAAAATATGGCTTTTTTCCAAGCGTAACGTTTTGTAGCAGTATTTGAAATCTGTTGTCAAAAATTGTGCAATATATTGTCTAAATTACATTTCTACATCTTACAAACCTAATGAAGTAAAATCCTTTTTTTTATAATTATCTGCGAATGAACAAAATTAGATGAATCTAATATTGTGGGCTATTGGGAAAAATATGTATACAAAATTAGATGAATCTAATATTGTGGGCTATTGGGAAAAATATGTATACAAAATTAGATGAATCTAATATTGTGGGCTATTGGGAAAAATATGTATACAAAATTAGATGAATCTAATATTGTGGGCTATTGGGAACAATAAGCAATAGTGTTTTCTTATTTACTAAACAGGCCTATCGCACTGGTTTACGCAAGATCCATAAGTATGTAAAATTATTTTAGATTAATGGATTTCTCTTAGCTCATCAATGCTATTTTACAAACTTAAGCTTTGCAACGGAATTTATGTCGGGGGAATTCTAAGTATGTTACATAGAATTCTAAAGTGCATACTTTCCAGGTATGTCGAAATCTGTTTTTTAACACTATGTCATTCTTTTTTTAAATTCTTGAAAAATAGGTGTTGTTTTTAATTCCAGGATTGTTTTCAGATAAGATTATTACCCAAGTTTCTGTATCAGCAAAATTTGGATATTAACTTGCTGGGTTAAGCGAAGTAAAATTTTGATAGTGACAATGGAAGTTGATAAACTTTTGTTTGGTCTATTACCTCTATATCTTATAGCTAAAATCTAAAGAAAATTCACATTTTTTCGAAACCTTTTCTGACTTGAAACTAAAAATTGCACGTAAAGACTAGAAACTCATGAAAAGGGCCAACTATGGAGTATTAAAAACGAGAAATTGTCGAATATTGCCTGGGGAGAAGAAAATCATTAAGAGACGGTGAAAGAATTAGGAAAAAACAATTTTGGTTATGCATAAAGAACGTTTTCCTGATTTTTAGCCATTTAGCCAATCTCTAACCGTGATTTGAAAATGATTTGAGCCTCAAAAATTGATAGCTCTGCTCGAGATGGCATCACTAGTAGAATCCGGGTAGAAATCCCTGCGTGACTAATATCTTGCACATTTTTTGTACGTGTCAGCCGTGTTATTGCCATCCCTGTTTCTGTTTATCCTAAAACAACTTTTCAAGTATCTTCTACCTCTGGTGAATTATCTACTTGTTTTTGTTTATAATCAATCAGTTTCTCTAGTCATTAATTGTATAGTATTCATTTTCTGTGCAAATAAATAAGTATTTTCAAGCTATAGTCTTTGGCATTTTTTGTATTTCTCTCATATTGTCCTCAGGGTCAGGGCCTGTTTTCCTTCTATTTTTTGGCAAACTGCTTTTTTTCCTTTTTTTTTTTTTTTTATTGAAAGAGCAGATCATTGCACGACGTAAATACATATATGTGTCAGTTCGTCCTTCAGGATTGTAAACATCGTATAAAAGCAAGTCCCGATTTACCAGAAACCAGCATACCTATGAAGCTACTTGGGGCAGTGGTTGCCCGCCTCAGATGAAAATACTATAAAATTCTGAAAATCACTTCAACAATTCTAAAATACTTACTTATGTCATTCATAAAAACGTGTCACTTTAATTTACCCCCTCCTCCCTCAATTTGTAAAATATATAACCGAAACTATATATTCTCCATGGATTTTTCCATTGCTTGATGTCGTTGACTATACTACCTTGCCCCAAAAAGTATTGGTAACTCATAAGAGGGGAAGCTGGCGCTAGTGAAAAAAAATCACCAACGCCATCTAGCGTCTGGCGAAATTCGGTATTTTTTAAACTTAATTAATTAGCCATGATTTGCCTTCATCAAACCTCTGCCTACTACTAATTAGACCTATTAATATGTACTACACCTGATTATGTCAACAGGACTATTAGGTATAACCCTTTGCCATCATTGACAAATAGGCTAGGCCTTATAATATGTCTATTAAACAGTAGGTTAGCCTACACTAAACAGCCAAATACTTGATTTTTAAGGCAGCTTAAGATGCAGGTGAGGGTAAAGAGCCCAAAACCATTTAACTAGTTGACCTATCTGTTAAAAGTTATCTAGCTCAATTAGCCTAATTAGTCATGATTTACCCCCATCAATCCTAGGCCTACTGAGCTAAATTATTTCTTGAAAGAAAACCAGTACGGTTTGTTTAGAACTTACACCGAGACTTCACCTTTGAGATACATATATATACGTATACATATATATATATATATATATATATATATATATATATATATATATATATATATATATATATATATATATATATATATATATATATATATATACATATATATATATATATATATATATATATATATATATATGTATACGTATATATATGTATATATATATATATATATATATATATATATATATATATATATATATATATATATATATATATATATATATATATATATATATATATATATATATATATATATATATATATATATATATATATATATATATATATATATATATACAGATACAGATCAGGCCCAAAGAGCATGGGAAACTATGAGTTTTCAGTACTATTTGATTAGGCCTTTACCAATTATCCAGTTCGACTTGACTTATTTCTACTTATTTAAACACACTTTAAGGATTTCGCCAGCCATACGCTGCGCCTGACGCTAGTAGTTTCCAACTCCTATCTTTCCATCTTAAATTGCCATTCCACTCTTGTAGTTTCCCATGCCCTTTGACTTTGCCCTTAAATTTATTAGAAGAATATTTTGAAAGACATCACACAACCATGGAGAACCGCAACCGTATCCTCGCATCCATGGAGAATATATAATTTGGAATATATACATATTCGTCTGAAGAGGTCAACTAATGCACAAATATCCCTGAGAAAAGCTGGGAAAAAGAAATGTTTCTAAATCTGTCAATTTTAGTTGTCGTCGGGATGCTTACAACCTATCGATTTTTGTATAGAAATGAGGAACCACAATACTGTCCACTTTTATTGTTTTAATTTTTCTATTACGCATTTACGATTATTTTTTCCATGAATATACCCAAAGACCTTGCGTTGCCCAAGTTAAATGACAGTTTAGTTGATCCCTTTGGTGCACAGTGTGCCATTCCTTTTTTGTGCGACTGAATAAATCTGTTCTGAGTATTCTGACTTAAGGAATAGTCTACGTTTTTCTCTGTGTTTTCACGCTTCTGTTGTCTCGTTTTGTCGCTTGTTTATCGTGGTCTATTGGGTTGCTGCTTCGTAAATCTTGTTTGTAAATGGAGGTTGGCAATAATTGCAAAAGGCCAAAAGAAAAACAGTTGATTTTTACTGCCAAAGAAACTGCTCACCTTTACAGCTGTGGACTGTGATATCCTACAAGAACGGACCACATTCGAAGATGATATGTAATTAGATTTGCAAGTGCCTATCTGTCTTTGTTACATAAAACAGACAAAGCGAAAAGACAATAGGGATTCAGTGTTGGCTTTTTGAACTGTTCTGTTGAATGAAGTTTTGCTGGTTGCAAATATACATGTACAAACACAAAGGCTGAATTGATGTCAATTTTCATTAGGAAAGAGAAAAGCCAGTCAGAAACTGAATTCACTTCGAAAACTGAATTCGAACAGACAATAAGATCATATAAACTTAAGCTGATTTATACTAACGGTATTATACGAATATTTAATGCTTTGCTTTAACGCTCTTATTGTTATGCGCTTTTTTGCTTTGTTACGCTTTGCCCGCATTGGTGTATCTTGGGGGTAAGAGAAGTATTTACTCCCCTAAAAAAATATAAGCTTATAGCTATACCCATAGGTGCCTGGTAATCAAATGATTCTATATCCATTGCCATAGATTTATTGCCACAATAAGGCAATGCCTTCCCACACTAATGGAATAAAAGGATAATTTCCGGAAAGGAATGGTCCACAGTGATTTTCATTTCTTCTTTTAACTAAAATATAGATTAAATTCCTGTAACTAAGAATTGGTATCGATGACGGGTAACTTATTAAATACAGAAATTTCTTCTAAGAGTATACCCATTCGTTATCTCAACTAACATGAAATTAAATCCGAGATAATACAGACATGTCCTAAGTTTTGAATATGAGAATAAACTATAAATTTTTACTATAAATATCATGTAAAAATGATTTAAAAGTCTTGAAGACATTCTGTAACGATATACCAGTATATCGCACCGTTTCTTCAATTAGGAATTAGCTGGAATTAAATGGAACCTTTCTAGACAGTTGACCACCAGTGGTCTTTATTTTTATTTGGGGCCACCAGCAGCAGTTCTTTTTTCATCAAACTTATCTTATATGGGAGAAACCAAACATTTTGTCTGTAGGTCCTTATGAAAACATTTTCTAAATCGTCTTTGAGGTTCTTTAGTGTTCAGGTATTTGCAGCAGTACTTTCTGGCGGGACTTTTCTTGCCCTAAGTCTCGGCTCAGTCTTTTTATGAATTTCATCTCAGTTTTTATTGCAAAAGAAAAACATTTTTGTTCTTTAAAATTTTCAGTGTTAGGAACGCAAAGACCGGTTGAGCTTTCCGAAGGCACCCTAAATATATGACCATTTTGTGGCATTAAGTCCTGCTAAGCACATCTTAGCGAGCATAAAATGAGCTAGTGAGAGATTCGATTTGTGCTAGGCACCTAGTTAATACATCCAGCTAATTACGTTAAGATGAATTAGTTATAATTAATTGATTATATTTTAACCAATTAATACACCGAATACCACCCAATCCTAGCCGAGCGGATTGGCGCGCTGGATTTTGGATACTATGATCGAGAGGTCGAGGGTTCGAATCCTAGTGTATCCAATTATTTCGTTTGGGACGGGGGTCAGTGACGTGACTTTGTAAGCTCAGCCAGAGTCGACTCAGCTCTAAATGTGTACCTGGAGAAATCTGGGGAAGGTAAACAGGAGGCATGTGCGAAAGTACAGGATGGTTGGTCCCCAATCCCCCATTGCACTTCCTGGCTGAAGGGCCAAGAAATGGAGATCAGCTTCGCCGGTAGGGACTGTAAAGTCTAATGCCGTACTCTTTACCTTTTTTTATATCACCCAGTTAATACATATACCTTTGCTAGCTTACGATTAATCCTGCGCTACTTTAAGCGATGGCATTTTCATACTATAGCACATTCATTCTTTTTTGTGTATGCCTTTCGATTGGCATCGTTGATTTCTTGCAAGCGCCTGGGATTACCGCGTTCAAATAAAATGACATTAGTTTTCTTATTTCTCAGGTAAATTTTATTAATATGTTCTTATTCATGTTTTACATCTGGATTCTACATCTGGATTTTACATCTGGATTCTTTTGACCTGTAACATCTAAAATACCTAGGGTAGTGCCCCCTTGTGTGTACAATATCCTTTTTTAACCTAAAACTTCATGTGTAAAATATTTTTCGTCCAGTTGTTACATATATATACTTAATATATATATATATATATATATATATATATATATATATATATATATATATATATATATATATATATATATATATATATATATATATATATATATATATATATATATATTAATATATATATATATATATATATATATATATATATATATATATTAATATATATATATATATATATATATATATATATATATATATATATATATATATATATATATATATATATATATATATATATATATATATATATATATATATATATATATATATATATATATATATATATATATATATATATATATATATATATATATATATATATATATATATATTAATATATATTTTAATATATATATATATATATATATATATATATATATATATATATATATATATATATATATATATATATATATATATACTAACTTAATAAGCCAGTTTCTGGTGCAAATCCTCTAAAATACCAAAACATTTTTTTTGGGGGGAGGGGGTGGAGGATTTTGTTGTCGCAGATGGATCCTCTGCTGTTAAAATAATTTTGTAACTCATAATTTTGGAGGTTTTACTGTTAGTAGGCTAATCCAAATATCATTACACGGTAGTAAATCGGGGCTTTTTTTATTATTTTCTTCAGATTAACTAGTGTATTTGTTTATGCTTCGTTAATTTACCTAATAATTAACAGTAATTAATTTATTCACGAAATTAACCAATAAAGTCTAAATGATATCTGTTAGTTGTTGTAATTTTTACCTTTCTGTTATTCGTTTCTTTTTTCAGGGGGCAACATATTCAATCTCGTCAGTTTCCTGTCATCATTTATGTTTGGTTGATAAATTCATCACGCCTTTATTAATTATATTTAAATTTTTGTCTTTTGAAAACAAATAAACTAATATTACACCGCTTTTGTTGCTTGCTTTTAGCTCTTTCTTTTGCACTGCTTTATTTTTTTGTTTTGGGAGTTTTTGTTCTCGTAGTTTTCTATTCAACTTTCTGTTTTGTCTTATTCTTCTCTCATCAACCTTTCTTGAAGGACAAGCGGTGGTTTTGCCCTTGGTTTAAAGAGCTGCGTGTTTTCTTGAGCAAAATGACAGCCACACAACTGATGCGGTAATCTACCTAGCTTGTCTGCCAAATTAAAAGTTGTCTCGCGGACAGAGTTGCAACTTGCAATGCATTTGTACAATTTGTAGCAAATTTATTCTAAAAATAAAGATTTTTGAGTACATCGAAAGTAGGTTGTACTTTCCAGTAATTTTCGTTACAATTAGTAACTTTGTACAAAAATATTTGATTTTGCTCCTTTGTCTAATACTCCTAGCACTTTTTTGAATTTTATTTCGGAATTTTCAGAACATTAAAATGTTCTGAATTTGTTGTTAAATTCTTTGGATATTTTCAAATTTTGTTCTGAAATATCAAAACCGTACGACAGCAGAAAAATAATATATGTTGGTGAACAGTTTTAACTGTTCACCAAAATATTGCAAATACAGCACAATCCTTTATTTTGTCTGTAATTGGCTCTGTTTTTTGAATTTTTGCATTGTACATTTTTTGAATTTTTTAATGAAATATATTTGGGGACTGTTCTTTTGATCCTTCAATGGACAATCACCTTTAGTAATTACTTAGATATTTCTAAGATATAGGTTTTAGCTACTGGAAATGGTTCTCAGTTACTTCTCACCTTTTTTTATTTAGTGTTTTTCTAAATTATTAGATCGAGTACATAAAAATTCAATCCGTCGAAACCATAGATCGAAATGTCTGCGCATGACATTTCCTTTCCCAAGGAAACGCCACATGCACTGCTTTATATTTCAAAAATTTCAATGGATGTATATAGCCAAGGTTTGGAGAATCCAAATTTGAAATATTTCCTTTGGCTTTTTACTTTAGAAGACTAAAATCTCCTTTTAGTGGTTGTCAGGTTGACAAAAAAAAAGGATTTTGAAATGTTGATATTTTCAAGAGAAGAAAAAAACATAAGAGATTAAGAAAAAAGAATAATAATTTTATGTTCTGCACTGATCGTTCTTATTGCCGCTTAAAACAAACTAAGGTTGTTTTTTAATGGAAACATAACTTTTGAATGAAATATATATTTCTTCGCTATTTTGTTTTTTACCCGATATATCGTCATCTGGTGGCTGTAAAAAAAGAAACATGTCCAATCTTCGACTTATGAAGTTAAATAGAATTAAATTGATCGTTGAAAAATATTTCCCTGTATTCCCGCTTTATGTTTAAAAAAATTTCTTCTTTTACTTAGTGATGTTTGATTTGCATCCGGGCGCCCACTCAAACTTTTCATGAATGGGGTTGGCTTCAGTATGTTTATCCATGGGAAAGTGAGAATTCAAGAAGAGCCTTAAGGTTGGAAAAATGTAAGGTTTTATATATGAGTTTTCCAAAAAAAAATGTCTCTTGCAAGGGAGAGGATCAAATACTTAGTGTATAAATGAAAGGCAGGTACTCTTCATAACACAAAGGGAAATATGCTTTGAAATATCTTTAGTTAGTGAGACTCAAGCCTACAGCCTCCTTTGATATGATTTAGGTGACAGAACTGCAAGATTGTAGTCGATCGTACTGAAAACGCAACAGACAGCTAACTAGAGGTGTAATTTGCTATAGGGCAGGGGGAGCAACTTCTCGCCAGACCGCAGTCGCCTCGCAGCTGAAATTTAGTGACTTCAAAAATCTTGTAAAAACTAAGAGAGGCGTACATCAAACATCCACAGAAAACGATCAGTTTTCTTTAGTATACCACTATCTCTACGGTACTATCATTTTTTATTTTTAACTTGGGAATTTCCACTTGACTTGGGGAAATCTTCCTATTCTTCCCCCCCCCCACTCTGGATTTTGACGCAGAGTCGTATCTTGCCCATAGAAGGATTTCAACACACATCTTTAGACTAGGCGTTAACCTCCGGCCCTCCCACAGCCAATCAGCGCGGAAAGATCTTGGCTCTATTCCGGGAGTGAAAACAGAAATTTCTGTTGTGACCACCATGGGTGCGTAATCAGCCAATCACCGTGGGTTCTAACTGCGAGCGTGTCTGGTTTTGACGCAGCGCCAACTATTGTCGTGACGATGGTAATGTCTTGCTTCTGAAAAATGTTTGCGCGACTGTGTGTCTATATAGGCTGTGATAACGCCATGAGATGGAGTAATTAATCAAGAAAGAATGTATAAAAGATCTAAAGCCAAACTGGCCTTCCTTGACAAAACATTAAGTAGTAACTCTTGAAAACAGAAACTACGTGATTGGAAGGAATAAAAAGAAGAGAAGAGCCAAAGGAATAAAATAAAACCAGTTTCTCTTTTGATATTATTTCTTTTCCTTTGAGGGGAAATTGTTGCGATACGTATTGTTCTTCTCTTCTTCTTTCAAACTAGTGTTTTCTTTTATGCTTCTCAGTCTTCTAGACCCGTTGTTTTCAGGATTTTCTGGGTCGTGTTTTGCCAAGAAAAGTTTGTATAACTTTTCTTGTCCAAAAGTTGGACAACTTGTAATTTCAATTGGGAATAGACCGAGTCTATTTTGTTAATCTGTCAAACTTTTTATAACGCCATTTCAGTCTCATATCATACCGTCTTTGTTTCTAATGTTAAAGTTAAACTGTATTTAAATTGTTTGCGTTTTAAATTGTTTTACCCTTTTTGATTCAAAAGGCTCTTTTATTTTTATTTCTAAAAAAATAAAAACGAAAGTTTGTTTGTAATTTGCCAGTTAACTTGCTAATTGTACGGTACTAAATTTGGAATATATTCCTCAGTTTTTCTGCATTGATTTTGTTCTTTTCACTGATTTTTATTGTTTTTCTTTTGTCAAGAATTATTGTTTGTATTTGTATTTTATGTGTTCCATTAATTTTTCTGGCAATATGTACATGTTTAAAAACGTTTGCCTGCGATGTCATTAAGTATTTCTACAGAACGGTTGCATGAGTGAACACATTGTAATCTCGTTTTTCTTCGATAAGCGACTTAGAGGCTGGAATATCAAACAGTTCTTGATAACGAACCGTAAGTAAGGAGCGATGTGGCTCAATAGCAACCCAAACTCTATAAACTGAGTCTTGATAACATTAAATACACCAAAAGAGTTGAATTTTGATGCTTATTCAAAATATGTAAAATTCATCAAATTTAATGGCGCCTATCAAAAGTTAAGAGTCTGAGAAAATTTGTCATTTCGGAAAAAGGAGGGAAAAACCCCCAGAACATCAAGTAATCTTAATGAAAATTTAACCGTCAGGTTCAGGATACCAGAGAGTCATTCTGTAGAGTTTTCAAGCTCCTATGTACAAAAATGTGAAATTTTGCTTTTTTTGCCAGAAGAAAGATCACGGATGTGTGTTTATTTGTTTGTTTTTTTCCAGGTGTGATATTACTGAACCAATCGTCATAAGATCTGGGGAGTGGGGTTGTTAGATCTAAAATCAAAATTGCCATTGCCCTTGTTAAGTGACAAAAAATATTGGAGGGCAGATAGCCCCCTCCCACGCTCATTCGTTTTCCAGAGTCACTCGATCGAAATTTAAAGGAGTCCATTTATTTCAGTATAATTGAAAAGTCTAATAACTATGTCTCTGAGGACGGCTTAATCCCCGACAGTCCCTGGGGGAAGGGATGCAAGTTATGAACAGGTGGAGGGAGGAAGGTTACGTGGGAGAATCTTGTCCATGGAGACATTTTTCATGAGGGAAGTGAATTTTCCGCATAGGGGGGGGGGGGCTTCCCAGCACTATTTAAAAAATATAAGAAATTAAATTTAAAAAAACAAGTTTGTTTCAACTGAAAATAAGCAGCAGCATTAAAACTTAAAACGAACAGAAATTATTACGTGTATGAGGGGCGTTGCACCCTCTTCAATACCCTGCTCTTGACGCTGAGATTTTTTTTAGATCTTTTAAAAGAACTTATTATTCTAATTAAACAACCTTTATGATTCAGGAGTCATTCTTAAAGAATTGGGATAAAATTCGAACTTTAGCGTAAAGAGCGAGGTGTTGAGAAGAAGTCGACCCCCTAATTAAACGGCCCTTGTGATTCAGAGGTCATTCTTAAAGAATTGGAACAAAATTCAAACTCTAGCGCAAAGAGTGAGGTATACGTGGGGGCGAACCCCCCTCGTATACGTAATAATTTCTATTTGTTTTAAGTTAATGTTTCTCCTTACTTTCAGTAAAAAAATTGTTTTTTTTCTATTTAATTTATCAGATAACTTCATCTTGATCAGTTGACGGTGGAACAAACTTTATCAGAAGTCCTCCCAGGGAAACCATTTTTAGGCTCCTCTAACAGAATTTAACAAAAGAAGTATTGAAAAAGCGTGTGTAATATCTTAAAACAAAGCAGTGGACAAAATTAGAAACAAAGTTTAAATAGAAGAAAAAATCTGAATATTTCAAATTCACGTCCGGGAGCCTTTATCAACGGAAAAAAAAAATATGAATTACGCGAAATTAAACACGATTTATAAAGAAAACAAAACTCACATCTTAATAACTTTCAATATCACCATGCAAATAGCACGAATACGCACAACGATAAATTAAGGTTGTCTCTGGTGCAACATACATGCCATTGATAAATGCTAATGTAAAAGAAATGAAAAAAAAACTACATGGTAAAATCGTCGATTTCTCAGTATCAGATCAAACTGACCACCAGTTAAGAGTGCAGCTACCGTACCATTGAGTAAGATTGACTTCTTGATCTAATTGAATGCAGAAATGGATTTATACCATTATCTTCATTTTCCTCCAAACGCACAGGTTGATTGCAAAAAGAAAATTGTTGTCATCAGTGATTTTAGTCACTATTCATATACCAAAGTGCACATCGGTAAAATGCAATGGAAAATCTGTCATTTTTCCTTACAGTTCTTAGTCTCTTTTTCATTGCAGTCTCTTTTTCTCTCTTTTTTGCACATTTTCAAGTAATGTAGGCTGTATCTTACTGCTGTACTGATTGATGTAGCAACGAAGACGCCAAATCTTTTCAGTAGTCAGACCAAAATTCGCCCTTCAAGTTCCTTATATTATATAAGTAAACCTTTCATTTATTTTTTTATTCAGGTCAGACTCGGCATTTGAACAATAGCAATGGTATATCGCCAAATGTAAGATATGAAACGTAACAAAAGTGAGTTGCGTGCAATATAAAAAAACTTTGTTTGGCAGGTGTATAGGGTTTAAAAATGATTTCTCTAAGCACGCTCTGCTTTTTATTTGCTAATACCGGAATAAATCAGGGCTTAAAAAATAATTGTAATCATCATGGCCTCTATGATAAATAAAAAAAAATTATATGTAAGAGGTGCATGGACTGTAGAAAAACCTCTTTTAAACCTCGTTTTCCAGAAATTATTCCCTTATGCAACTTATTACTTTAATTCTTTTTTTTCACCTTTCATATTATATCATGAGCGTATTAAGGCAAAGTATTCACTTATACATTTAAACTTCCTATCTTATTTTGACTTTAGGTAATGTTGTTTTCACGGAGAATGAAAATGCTATTGCCTGTATTTCACCCGAATTCTTATTTGGCAACTCTTGTGTGCAACAATGCCCTGATGGAACTTACAAGTGGATATCCAGTCTTGGGTAAGGGTATTTTTGATTTTTCAGTCCATTGGTTAAAAAGCCCTGTGTATTTCTTAACATACCAATGAGTCAAATTGAGGATAATGATTACCTGCTTTTCGTCTACCTCCCATACCAGACATAACACGTTTCTATTGACACTAGACACACGTGCTTAGCTAGACACCAATAATTTGCCTCCTCTTTTATAAGTAGCCCTCTTTAATCCAAAACGATGATAGTAGGAAGTTGATGTCTAGCTAAGCGCACGCGTGAACGGTGCTTGTGAAGAAAATCTCCCTTTTGTCCCCCTTAGGAAACATCGTAGAATTAGTTCAGTTACACTTCTTTGGCTTAGTTGGAATAACTGAACTTTTCTTCTCGGAAACTCCCTGGCCGAAGGTCCGCTTTTTTAGTTATTGTTTTCTTTCTTTTTTTTAGTTTCCTTGTGGTTTTTCACTTCGACCTTAGATCTTTAGCAATGAATTTGAAAGCCGATGCTTACTTGTGTGTCTCGATGAAACTTAGTCGTTTTGTCAGCTTTAAAATCTTGGGCAGAGGAAGGATTTTCGTCTCTATGACCTAAGGCCCCAGAAAAGGACTGTAAGGACCCTCCGCCCATTGAAAAATTCAATATATCACTTGAATATATTCAAGGACCCCTTGAATATGTCGACTTTTCAAATGAAAAATATGGATAAGCTACTTGAGGTCCGTTTGAAGGTATTAGCACCTATGCAATGATTTTATGATGACATAAATACTCTTTAAAATCATGGAGCTGAATTTCACATGTCCTAAGAAGAACTGTCCTTCCGTGTAATAATTAAAACCAAGAGTATATTGTCCAATAAGAACCATACCTAAGGCCTTCAAGTTTGCGGAGGCATCCGAAAGTGCTAAAACTAAATTTGAGATATCGGTGAACCCTAGTATATCAAGTCCAAACTTTTTTTCATTGCATCATTTTTGTTTAAACAGTCCTAACGATCTGAGTGTTCAAGGCCTCTAAAAGTCTTAATCTGGCCCTGCTCTTAATTGCTGGAATATTTCAATCTAGGTACTCTTTATTGTTTAAGCTGGGTGAGAGTTAAAAGCTAATGACTATTATTTATGGAAATTATAAGTAATAATGACTAATGTAGGAACATCCAAAGTAAGGCGACTAAATTAGTATTTGAATAATGGGGCCATGAGATTGAAAGGGCCCACACTTACCTGATTTATGTCCCAATGTTACCAAGAGCCTTGGAGGATGCCAAAATGGTCTTCCCACTAATTTAGGATTAACAAAAAAAGTTTCCGTCTCTCTTTTTAAAATATAAGAAGAACGCTATATTCTTGAAATTTTTTCTTATGTCTTTGAAACTTTCTCTTTAATAAATATAAATCTTTAACAAACAAAATATGTATTTGTAATTTTTGGAAGAATAGGAAATTACGGGGTAATAACTATGATATTTCCCTTTTTCGGACGGGGGAGGGAGTGAACCTCCTGTCAAGTAGGCATGTATGTATTTTGTTTTGGAAGAGCTGAATTGGGAGAGGGGGGAGTCAAAGCATCAAAAAGGCGGTTTCAAATGTTAAGCTAGCCAAAAATATTTTGTTAATGCTTTCTCGTGTTGTGTAGGGTTCAAAAATAATTCTACAAACTGGTCACATGAATTAACTAGACCTCCGGTGCAGAGACTTCGCGAAGTGTTGCAACAATTGTAGGATCATAGTTGCGGAGCTACACATATGATAGTATTATACCAAAAATATTGTAGGTTCCGTTTCACCTGCATCGTATTCCATGGAATCCGACTACTAAAGAATAAGGATTATCTATGTGAAGCAACGATAAATTCGATAAACTGAAGATCTCTTTTTACGTATCACTATATTCACAGTGATCTTGTTCTATTTCCTATGTAACGGACCTGGATAGTTTCCAGTGGCTATAGACCTTTCATAAAACGACCATTTATGGTTATGAAGACACACCTTAAACAACTGAAGAAAACGGGCCCAAAAGCTCATATAAGACCTGCTTGTATCAGCAAATGTTCTATAAGCCATAGTACTCGAACGCCTTCAATCCCACTGATTCAAAACTTTAGCTGCTAGTCACATTTAGTGTAATATCCGACAAGTCCATCAAATATAGTTGAGTTTAGCTGCATTTTTATTTTTTAGGGAGCGCTTCTGTCGGCCGTGCCATTACAGTTGCTTAACATGTTTTGGTCCATTGGACACAGATTGTGAAAAGTGTCACGGTGACTCGATCCTTCATAAATTGCAAAGAGGTAACAGTAAAATTTTTTGCTTTACAATTGTATTTAAGGGCCAGGTTAGGGTCTCTAAGCTAATGAGATTGTATAAACCCCTAAAACGTAGCCATTCACTAGTGGATTTCAAAGATCACCAAGCCAGTTTATATTTTCTTCATATTTTCCTTAGTTCGTACTATTTGAAGTTACATTTTTAGCTGAAGGTGAGATGTTTAGAGAGCCAATTATTCAAAAGAAAGAATTGAAAATTGACACTACTTTGTCTTATAATTGGGCTTTCAGATTGTTGAAAACGCTTTAAAACTTTGGCCGACTGAATTCTAATGTGACCATGCCAGTTTGGGAAACACTAAATGTCCGGGACGTCAGAAAAAAAATGCAGCCACTAACAATAACATCGCTAAAGTTTACCGAATGATGCTAAATAGCCGTCAAATTCAAGCGACAGCGATAGTAGAGGCTAAGAATGTGTCCAAAGAGCGTGCTTGTCACATTTTTGATGAAGATTTAAACATGAGAAAATATGTCAGCGCTTTATATATATATATATATATATATATATATATATATATATATATATATATATATATATATCCAGAACCATTATTATCCATAGTCATGGATTACTTGCTGGAGCGAGAAGAGTTCTAGGATTGAAAAACTTAGAACTATTTCTACACAAATCATAAATATTTAGTTTTTAAGAAAAATCCTTTAAAACGGTACTGTGTAGTAGAATGTTTTCGTATCTACTTTGTCAACATTACCGAAATGGCTTTTCTTTACTGATTCAAGCTTGTGACACGGGGTAAAAGCTATTAACGCATATATAATCACGGGCTAATTTAGAAAGATGCTTAGATCCTTCATGACTTTTTCTGCATTGAGCAAAAAGATGGCCGTATTTAGGATCATTTGATCAAATTTTGTAGCGACATCAGTACCAACCTCATGGCGAATGGGTACGACAAAATTTTGCCATATTCAGTGTAGTTTGGCTTGGTCTCAAAGTTTGATCTTGGTGGTATCTGTTTATAATTTTGTCTAAAAACATCCGTTTTTGTGTCTTGATTAATTCTTGAAAGATATTTATGTGATTTGCATTTTTGAGTGACATTGGAATCATTTACTGTCATAGGGATTGAAGCGTTTTCTTTTAAGTCATGGACTAACCCTATTCAACTGATTAAAATAGTTCTGAAGTTCTGAGAAAAAATGGTTCATTAAAAAAACAATGTTTAGTATAAGATTCCTTCTGTAACCGCTCCAAATGAGAGTTTATAATGGTTTGTTTGTCTTATTTTGTTTGTCTTTGTCTAATATTAAATACAAAAAGACAAGTTTCTTCAATTGAAAGTAAGGAGCAACATTAAAACTTAAAACGAACAGAAATTATTACGTATATGAGGGGGGTTCGCCCCCACGTATACCTCACTCTTTACGCTAAAGTTTGAATTTTGTTCCAATTCTTTAAGAATGACCTCTGAATCACAAGGGCTGTTTAATTAGAATAAATAACTCTCTTGAAAGTACTAAAAACACTTTCGCGTAAAGAGTGAGGTATTGATGAGCAGGCGAACCCCCTCATATACGTAATAATTTCTGTTCGTTTTTAGTTTTAATGTTGCTCCTTACTTTCGGTTGAAAAACTTTTTTTTTTATTTAATTTCTAATCGGTTTTTAAATAATGCTGGGAAAACCGGCGCTCTCTTCATGAAAAATTCTCTTCTTCCATGAAATAAACCTCCATGGAAAGATCCTCCCACATAACCCTCTCAAAGAGAAGCTCCGCCTCTCTCTCTTAACAAAATAATGGTGTACAAATTAGGCTTACAATAACCTAAAATTAGAAAAATTGAAAAATGAAAGAAAGGGGTAAGAATGCATCAATCTCGAATCTAAGCACCTCTCTATGTATAAAAATTACCCGCTTCGTTTTTTATTATATTTTATCTATTATGTATATTTTTTGCAAATTTATGCCTCTGCTATTCAAAACCTCCATGGAAAGATCATCCCACATAACCCTCTCAGAGAGAAGCTCCGCCTCTCTCTCTTAACAAAATAATGGTGTACCAATTAGGCTTACAATAACCTAAAATTAGAAAAATTGAAAAATGAAAGAAAGGGGTAAGAATGCATCAATCTCGAATCTAAGCACCTCTCTATGTATAAAAATTACCCGCTTCGTTTTTTATTATATTTTATCTATTATGTATATTTTTTGCAAATTTATGCCTCTGCTATTCAATCCTAATACACTTCTCAAAGCAATTTGTTTGTTGAAACTTCATTGAAAAAAAATGAAGATGAAATTATGTGCCTTTGGTGTCTCCTTTCTCTGGCCGGCACTTTGATTGCCTTCTCCCCCTCCAATCTGGCACTGTAACTGACAGGAAAAATTTTTTTCTAGCTTATTACTACTTATCGTTAATAAATAAAATACGTTAATAAAATACTTTATTTTAAATTTGGTGTCATTTCATTGTTTCTTACTTTTTCATTATATTTTGTTCACTATAAATCAGAAAATCCTTTATTTTGAGGTTAAAAACGCCAATTTGCCTCTTCTGGGGCTCGCGGTGACTTCTTTTTTCGAAATTCAATCACTTGTTTGTTTCTTCTTTTTAACGATACATAAAACTTTGTTTATAATATTTATACATTGTCTTCCCTTGATACTTGTTGTAAAGCTCCCTCTCAGGTATTTCCAAGTCAATGATAATCATTATTCTTCACCTAATGATGTACAAGAACCTGTGGAATCATCATAATTGCAGCAGTAGCCTAGTAAAGAGAAACCACGGTTCGTAGCTGCTTCAATTTAAAAACGAGTTTTTTTTCAAAAGAAACTATCTAATTGAAAATAATTCCTACCTAAGACAATTTTGAAAACAATGATTTCAATTCAGATCTAACTGAGCGATAACTTATAATTACTAGAAGAATTGTTTGGGATTTTTCAAAAAAGATTCAAAGACATAAATTGTGTCTACATCACAGCGAAATGCCATTTTTTACCATTTTGTGCTGCTAATCTTGGCTCAGGCAGGGTCAAAATGTTGGGAATACAAAATCCATGAAATTCGATTAATTTTTCTTGCTGTAAAAAAAAAAAAAAAAAAAAAAAAAAAAAAAAAAAAAAAAAAAAAAAAAAAAAAAGTTTCTCAGCTCTCCATCGTGAAAACTGAGGAAATTCATACTGAGAGAAAATGAGGAAACGAAGGGAGGTGACTGAGAGCCTGTGATACAAATTGGAGAAACAAGTGAAATCGGCGAAGTTTTTTATCCCCGAAAAACGATGTATCATCAAAAAAGAAATTCTAGTTTTTGAAACAACCGTTCCATCAAAACTAAAGTTTAAAAGCCATACCAGACTACATGGTGATTTTAACATGAAGGAAAAAATGAGGAATTACATGACAAAAGCGACATTAAAGAGACACTCGTAAGAACCTTAATATCGAAAGGGGGTAGTTTTCCAATAAGACTACAACTGCTCTTTTCTACCAACTTGGTCAATCTTATGCTTCTTATATTCATTTTTGCGTTTTAAATGAATTTTAAATGTGTCTTTTTCAGGCGAAAACAAAGGATCTGAGACATTTTGTCACCCGACGATTCTCGTTCAACAGACCCAAAGCGATAAAAATTGGTATATAGGTCTTTCAACAGCATTGAGCATTACTTTAATATTAATTGTTATTTTATTCGTTTATCTTCTGAAAATTAAGCCTAGTGATAGTACATATCATCAGTACAATGGATTAAATGCTCGTTATACTACGTTGAATGTCCAAAATGAAGATGAGAAAATGTACACTGATAGTAATGATGAGAACTAATTTGTTTTGTTTGTGTGTTTTTTATGTTTAGTATGATATTTTTATGGCACGGAAAATAAAGTAGATCGTAACATCCCTGTTTTCTTCTTATAGAAATTAGAATAAGGGCACATCCTTTGGCGCATCCTTGTGGTTTTCGAAACAGGAAATAGCCCCTAACTATTCTAGCTAAATCGTTTATTAGTTATATGGAAAGTCTGGCACAGTTACATACAGATGGGTTGGGGACCTTGGAACCCATGTCTTCTACTCCCCCTTTTGTCCAATCGCTGGGTACCTTTTCAGGCTTCCAGATACTAGCAAAGAGTGTAAGTCACAAATCCATACAAGATTTTCTTCATCTCCAAGGACCTCTGGGCAGTAAGATCTATCATTCCCCACTTTGGCATTGAAGTCCCTGGAAAAACAAATTACATCATAAATGGGAATGTGTTTTGTCACTTTTCAATGCTAACTGCATAAGCTATCCGTCGCTGCGCCGTCCACGTTACTTGTAGAGGCGTAGCATGCCACTACGGTTAGCTTGGTATCTTTGCCCGGAAATCGGGCTGTGGATATCCTTTGGTTAATAGGAGGCCATTTTGTCAAAGCTTTTGAGGTTGTTTTGAAGAGCATTAAGGCCACATTTGCTGCTTCCTTATTTTCGAGGCTACTGTGCACAGGATACTATACCCATATCCAGGTTTCATATGCATGCTCCAGTCCAACGTACCTCAGAGAGTGCTAGTATAACCAGGCCTCAGTTATGCATTTATTTCATAAACTGTTTTGTTGTCGATAGTCGGAACATAGTTTCGACACCCCAAAAAGTAAGTTTGATGGGGCATTTTGCATTTAAAAATCGTATGCGGGGGTATTCTAAGGTTATCAACGTCAGATAATCTGGGGATGGTCTATTGTCGACAATCATCACAAAAAGTAAAATTTTGGCTCTCTTTGGATTTTGCTATTGCATAAATGTTTTCCAGGTGCAGGTTACTAGACCACTTTCAAATCCTCCTCCTTTATCCAGGCTTTGGATTGAATGTAACTACTTACAGGCGGAGTTAAATCCAACAGGCAGAGTTGACAATAATTGGCCACTTGATATCGATCATTGGCTGCTAGAATTCGATCGTTAGCTGCTAGATGTCAATCATTGGCTACGTTATGTCGATTAATGGCTATTAGACGTAAATCATTGGCTACTAGATGCCCCAATGACTTCTAAATGTTGATCTTTGGTTCCTCGATGTCAATCGTTGGATGCTAGTATATTGTTTTTTTCTGAGCTAGGATTTATTTCAGTTAATAATAAAATGAAAGATGAAGTAATTCACGCTGTGCAGGAGGTAGGCTCACCATGACGGTCATAAAATTAGCTTTGGTAGATTTTTAGATTCTGCTAATCTTGTTCGAAAAAAGGGAAATTGCTGTAACATCACTTTGCTAATAATAATCCTTTCGTAATAACTTATTTGCAGAATGTAAAACAGCCTATCTAAAACATAATCCGAAAAATTTGCAATGGGTTTGAATGCTCGTGCATTGAAACTGGTTCCTTGCTATATTATCTACAATAAGAATTTCTTTAATTCTCTCCCGATCTTTTCATGTAGGTTAAACCCATGATGCATGGAAGAAAGAAAAGATTTATATCCATTTAATGGTTTGATGAGGCATGGAATTTGTCATATGAAACATCTTATGGAGTTTAAAGAAGAATGATTGTATTATGGAGCTTCAAAGAGCGCAATTCCTAAACCTCAAGGTTTATCATTAAGTATATTGGCAAACACAACATGGAATCTTTGTGTGATGTCTACAACCATGATACCAATGAGGTTCCATGAGAAAAACACCTTGAAAGAAAATGAAATTCTCGAAGACAAAACAATCTCATTAAGTATTATGTAACGCCAATGTGTGTAGCGTAATTACGTAGCACCTCCGTGTGTGTCTCCCTCAGTTAAACCGGGGATTCGCCCATGGGCCCCAAGTCTAGCTTGTCACGTCTGAATGCGTCATCCTTAATATAATTCAACATTATTATACAAGAACTAGAGATCACGAAGAAAAACTTTTTGAACAAAAAAAGTTTTAAAAAAGGTCTTGAAATGTATCAAAACGTCTTGAAGAAAAATTTCTTAAAAACTTCATGAAATGTCTGGAAAAACATATCGAAGACAATATTTTAAAAAATGTCTTAAAATGTCTTGAAACGTCTTGAAGAAAAATGTCATAAGAACATCTTGACAAAAAGTCTTGAGGAAACATGTCTAAAAAGTCTTGAAGTGTCTTGACACGTCTTGAAAAATGTCTTAAAGATAAATGTCTGGGAAACATCATGAAATGTCTTGAAAGGTCTTGAAAAACCTCTTCAAGAAAAAAAATCTTAAAAAAAAACTTCCCTACCTGGCTGGTGGACTCTAACTAATCCTACTACGTAACATCCCAAACCCTATAATGTAACATTCGAAGAAATTCTAAACATTCTGAATACATGATACTTCTTAGTATTTTACTTAGAAAAGACAGCTCCTCCTCAAAAAATTTCGGAGAGCAAATACTAAAGATCTGGTCTATTAAAGAGATGATCAAACCAATCTTTACTAGGCTAGCCTGACCGGAGCTAAGCGACAAAAATCTATCTTTATTAGTCAGTTTTCTGTTAATTTTAAAATTCAGATTGCATAACAAACGATGACTTACAGGAGGATATTCAAAGCGCAGGGAAGACCACCACCATTAATGAAATCAACACTCAGAGAACACCAAATCCAACGCGGGAAAAAAAAAACTATTCAGTTTGATTCTCAGTGGTGTAAAATCAAACGAATATAGAGGGTCGACATAACATGTATTTTTTTAAAGCTCTAAAAGAGAGGGGTGAGGGGATTGACCGTTTTTAATTTTTTTCGATGAAAACACACCATGTAGCCTACATTCAGGGCTACTGAGAAGGAAACATGTTAAGAAAACAATTCTTGCTTCTTCATATGCAGAAAAAATTTAGTTAATTAAAGGTGCTTTCGCTGTAACCACAGCCCCGCCCCTAATATCCAAATATATACCCCAAATTATATATTTCCTATGTATTTTTTCCTTCTGGATTTCATCCATCTAGATTCAATTTACAGGTGCACCTGTTGAAACAAAAGAAACGCATGGTAAGATACATGGGAATTATATAGGCTAATTTGGGCTATATATTTATACATTGAAAGAATTAGCGACAGAACTATATGGTCAGGATAAACAATAAGGACCCAGGTGATGATACTGTAGAAGTTACCAAAGAATATGAATATGATTTTAGAAAAAGGGAAACCCTGATTAAATTCCTAAATAAGAAAGTTGATAAGAGTGACTGTGTTAATTATGGCGGCATTAGCCTGGTCTCTGTAGGTAGCAATGACTGAACAAAAATAAAAAAAAAGGACTGCAAGGTCTGTTAGCTTTCCCAGTATCACAAGAGAAGATTTAAAGAATGAAAATATTAGTATATTACCCTATCTGACCAAAATGATGCAAAACGTGTTTTTACAAACGAGCAAAATATTAGTATATTACCCATCTGACCAAAATGATGCAAAATGTGATTTTACAAACGAGCAAAATATTAGTATATTAATCTATCTGAACAAAATGATACACAACTTGTCTTTGCAAGCGAGCAACTTCTCACAAGTAGTCTGAAATTTTTGAATATTTTTTACCACTAGAAAGATAAGAAATTTAATAAAGCGGTAAAAGACGTGATAAAAAATACAAGATAAAATAGCTAGTATAAAAACTAAAAAAAAGCAGAACAGGTAAATTGAAAACAGAAAGATACTTTGAAAGCAAGATACAAGATACAGAAAGTACTTTGAAAGCAGAACAGAAACAGAAAACAGAAACAGTGCCGATGCATATATTAGATCTATATTTCTTGTATTCAACTAAAATCGAAGAAAAAAACGATGTGTTTTCAAAGGGAGCATTTTTTCACCCGAGTATCTGAATACTTCTAAAGAAGAGGGTGACATTTAACCAATTCCGAAAAGGGAGAAAATCCTGCACTCCGACGATAAAACTGAGTTAGTACAATAAATCTTCTGAATATTGAATACTCTTTATTTGAGTTTTAGGCTAAGGCATTTCAAGATTAGGAGTGAAATTTTAGCTTGTGAATCCTAAATATAAAAGATTTTATCATAAAAATATTAACCAATCTTTCTTGACCAAATCCCTCCACCCAATAAATGACTTAGCCGTACCCCCCCCCTCTTAAAGCCTTAGTCGTGGAAGTGTGTCTTATATATTATTTCTGGGATGGAGATTGGCATTTTAATGGGTCCCATATTTGTAGGAGTCATATGGGACAGGCAAACTACGCATCAAGTATGGTAAGATATGGAAAAAAGAATCAAGAAAACCACATGATTTGAACGCCCCGCTTAAGTCCCCCTCCCCTTCTAGCGTATGTGCTTGGCCGCTAATGAGTCGATCTGCTAGAGGTCATTCTGCAATAAACAAGAAATCACTGGAAATATCAACCCTTCCTACTTCGCCCTCCTCCCGATTCACATGGAGGTCAACCAAAAGCGAGCGCAGTTGTCACAAGTCTAAACTAAGTTAGTATTGTCACAATAAGAGGCGCCATTTGGGGGGGGGGGGGGTCAGGGGGGGGCAAATGCCCACCCCAGATTTTCCAGGGGGGGCCAAACTTCCACCACAAAACACCCTTTTCCAGCTATAATTATCCATTATGTCCAACATAATCCATTCTGTTCAAAGGATTTGAACTAACTGCACGCCTATTAGCCAAAGAGCGTAATTACCTGACGACCCTTGGGGTAATTACGCTATTTGCTATTAATCATTGTAAACTGTGAAAGTAGGTTAGATTCATAATAAAAGTCTCAAGTTTTGTCAAATGCCCCATGCCCACCCAAAGATTTGGCCCAAATGGCGCCTCTGGTCACAATACACATTATTAACTAGACCATTCAAATAATTTTACAAGAATAAAATTGAATCGTTTTGGCTACAATTTTCGCCAAAATTCCACAGTGATCAAAATGTAAATACTCCACGTCGGTCGTAATATGAAACGTAGTGAATTCTAATAGTTTACTTTCTGGGTATGGTTATGTTTCAAAACCATTTTAAACGAAAGAGCTGTCACTACTTATATTAAGCAGGAATATGTCTTTAAGGGTCCCCCAATTCGAGGACGACCCGCTTTTTGTTTGGCCCTAGATAGTTGCCCAAAAAGGACGATCTTTGGCAATCCAATTTTTTAACATTATACGATGGGTTATGCGGCACAATAGAATATGTAAATAATTCCAGGTCCCCACAAAAGTAACAAAAAGAATTATAATCACGCACTGCACAGGTTATGCTTGCTAAGTTGAGCTTGAGTTTAGCTAGATATCTTAGAAAACCCGTGTTGCTTTTCGTGACCATGAGCTTGCTGCTAAAGAAGATCAGAAGCCTCTGTCATAGCACATGCTGTATTTCGAACAAGGACAAATCAAACAGGACGCATCTACTGATTCACAGAAATCCCCAAAACCTCAATAGATCCAATAACAAAATATACTAATATATATAAGTCCAACTAAAAATTGTGAAAGATGAACACATATTTGATTTCGTCAACTATGAAGTGAACAGGTGAGCGTTTTCTTACCTACGAGTTGTCAGTCTTTGTTCAGAAGCAAATCTGTTCAAAATTGTCTTTATTTTTCGTCAAAAATTACGTTTGTCTCATGCTGTAGCTTAGATAATGCATCAATCAATCCCTCAAATATACTATTCGGACATTTGAGATCGTCAGAAACTACCAGCTTATTAATTCCTTTCTCCAATTCTTTTTCAGCACCCAGAGTGGTACCAAATTTAGCCGAATCTTTCTTCACAAGTTGCGAAATATCTTCTTCATCAATTTTCATGTTTTGTGCCCTTTGAACTATATTCATAACGCAGTTAAATTCTTTGAGGAATGCTTGCTTGGCAGCTGCTACAACCAGTTTTTTTTCGGCTTGGTTGCTTATCCATTCTTGGGCTTGCATCTCGCCATCAGCTTTGATTAACTGATTGAACATATTGAATTGCTTTTCACTTCTGTAAAATAAACGTATTTTACAAATGTGTAAATTTGCATCTACTAATGAATAATCATCTAATAATCTAATCTACTAATGAATAATAATCTACTAATGAATATCTAAATTAAAGTAAATTAAGTATCTAAGCTTGCAGTAAGATCAGAAGTGGGAAATAAAAATTAAATTGGTGAAATCTTATTTCTGCCATTGGATTATAAAACATCGATGTTTGAGGCTTATATATTCAATGTGTCGTATAACCTAACTATGATACATAACTACAACATAAAGAGTTTGTAAAAAAAAGAAGATAAGAGATTATAGAAAGAATTCGTCGTAGACAATTTTGATATACAACGTATGATGTAGGTTATTTTTCTATGATGGTTGCAGCACTAGCTACAACCTAGTAAAGAACGAACCACAGCCCAAATTACAAAAAACATGTTTGAAAAAAAGCCCGAAGGCTTTTTCCTGTGACTAAGATATATATTCGCCATGTCTTAAGTATGGTGGACCTTAGAACTCCTAAGCCAATTTTCCGGTGGCAACCTATAGGGTCGAGAAGGAAGGGTTGTCCCAAGAACGCGCTACGCCGTTCTTACCAGTCAGATCTCCACTCTCTTATCACGTTCCTACAACGCCAGTAGGAGGATGTGCTTGCGGCACCAGGATATCGCGAAGACTGGTGACCCCTAGTCGATGCCCTAGGTGGTTAGAGGTTTAATATATAACTCAAAAATTTAAACTCAATCATGGTTGGAGCGGTAGGTGCAACCTAGTAAACAACGAATCACGGGCAATAATAACCCAAATACTTGAAAGAGCCCTTC
Source organism: Artemia franciscana (assembly GCF_032884065.1). Lineage (NCBI taxonomy): Eukaryota > Metazoa > Arthropoda > Branchiopoda > Anostraca > Artemiidae > Artemia > Artemia franciscana. The sequence goes on from NC_088876.1 coordinate 11,431,455, forward strand.
TGGGAGAATGTTAAAAAAATAAAAGCGCATGAATGAGAATAAGAATAAGAAAATACATATACATCAAAGGAATTATTCTGCTTTCTTTATTTCCGACTCTTAAAACTGTTGGATCTGTGACTTTGACTCGAGGTATTCTTATTTTGATGGGTAAAGATGGCGAACATAATTTCTCTTATTTGACTTCAACATCCCTCCACATTCTCAGCTGGTTTCAACGTAATACAGATAGTCATTCGCGAAAAGCTTCATCTTAATACCCGTAGCTGTTCCTACAACATTGCCGACACACTAATTTCATAACCTAAACAGATATAGTGTGTTTTGGTTTAATTTGGTATCCCCTCAACACCCCATTGAAATTTCAATTTAATACCCTTAACTGTTACTAAGATATCGCATATTGACGGTCGGGCTATTCTTGAGATATTTGAGATATACCCTTTTGACAATCTGTATACACATACAATCTTTTGACTTGTTTTACATATTCCAAACCTTTTGCACAAGTTACAACATATTTGATAATTCAATATCGTCTCTTGTACTAGGATTGCATTTTGCCCACTAAGGATGGGCACATAACAACAATACCCATTTTATTAAATATTCAAATAATCCGGGTAAAGCAAAAATAGATTAAATTTGATAGGTATTAATTGAAAAAAGATAATTTTGCCAAAACCGTAAAAAGTTCTCATTTTATCATTACTATGTCCTTACAGATCAATACTGATGATTTCATAGTTATACCTATTTTGGAATAAATACTTATTAAAACAGCAATTACAACATTGGGTTAGGTTACGATCCGCTCTCACAGTACATAATTACCCTATCAAAAGTTAAAGTTACAAAAACTAACAAACTAGTACAGAGCGACTTGAACTTGAATCTTCTTTGACAGGAGGAGGAGGAAAGTCCTATAACCACTCTACTATAATAGCTATTTATACATGAGTAGTTTTAGCCTGTATGATGTTATTATGTACTAGCTGTTGGTGTGGCGCTTCGCCACACCAACACCAACACCTAGTTGGTGGGGGCAATTCACGCCACCCCCAAGCCCCCCCGCGCGCGTAAGTCGTTACGCGCCATTGTAGTTGTGTCCCTGTGTCCCACCTGTGAATATAGATAGATATGTATAAGTTTTTAACTACGTAAAACTTGCGAATATACAATATTCTTCGCTGTCCCATTGTCTGTGCATATAAATAGATTGTCAGGTTTACCGACTCTTGAACATGGAACATACAATTGTCCATGGGAAAACAATCCGTATTCAGATCTATACCCCATTTTTTCTAATGATTGCCCTTGGGCTTTGTTGATGGTAATTGCTAATCGAATATTCCCTTTGTCCCCGTCGTCATTTATATATCCCCCATGTGCCCTTCCGGCGTCCCCGTTATACTTGTGTCCCTGTGTCCCGGTCGTCATTTATATTCCCTGTGTCCCGGTCGTCATTTGTGTCCCGGTGTCTCGGTCTGTAATTTCTCTTTGAGTGTCCCGGTCGTCATTTATATTCCCTGTGTCCCGCTTGTCATTTGTGTCCCGGTGTCCAGGTCTGTAATTTCTCTTTGAGTGTCCCGGTCGTCATTTATATTCCTTGTTGCCCGGTGTCCCGGTCTGTAACATACGACAATAGATCAATTGTGTTGTAACTTTGTTCACGATCCCATTCTACACATGTAGAAATAGAAGCAGTACGATTAGGTGAAGGCATTCCTAAATGCTTGAGAAGTTTGTCTGCAATAGATATGCACAAATCTTCAATCATAACTAAAGTGCAGTTATAAATTTCTGTTGTGAAGTCCAAGGTCATATCTGACCTTTCTAGCCGTATTCGGTGGAGTATATTCTCGGCCATTTGCGATTTGTATTTCTCCCATAACTCTGTAGGAGATGAAGGAGAGCAACTTTTGCCGGAAGACACGGGCCGTAATGTCATGTCTATGAACCGGCGATTGTCCAGGATGTAAAAGCTGTTGCATCTAATCCCAAGATGGATTATATGTAAATCATGAAAAGAGAAATCACCAATGCAACAGCACAAACACACACACACAAAAAAAAAAAAAAAAAAAAAAAAAAAAGAGACAGAAGGAGAAAAGGAAGACTGTTTTCCTAAATTAGTGATTAATATAGACCAGCACTTGAATGAGGCCTTAACCCTACTCATCCATACAATCACATAGGTCAAACAGCATAGCCATACACAATCAACCATAAAGAATAATCCATGGACAGGCAGTCATGTCGTCAATAAGTATAAGTCGTCATTTACCAAACAATAGAAAAAATTCGTTTTTTTTTATCATCGGTATCACTTTCAAGTTGTTTGGTTTGTTTTACCTTGACTTGTCTTTCGTCACTATGAAATGCATATCGCCGAACCTTTGTTTCTTTAACTAAAATCTGGTAGTTATTGATGACCTTATCCAAGTCAAAATCCCAAGCCCAATCACCATCGCTATCATTTTCAGTTTTGATACGTTTTGACTCTCGCTGTCCAGGTTGTTTCAGGTTGCCCTGGTGAATCCTCAGCACGCTTTCTTTTGGTGATTTCTCTCTGAGACGCAAGCCTGTTTTCACGCTGTTGTTGTGATTCCTCGGCACGCTTCCTTTTCATACTTTCTCTATTAGCCGCAAGCCTGTTTTCACGCTGTTGTTGTGATTCCTCGGCACGCTTTCTTTTCTTACTTTCTCTATTTACCGCAAGCCTTTTGGCATTAACTCTTTGAGCAGCTTCCTCGGCTGTTTCTTCTGCCATCACGCTGTTGTTGTGATTCCTCGGCACGCTTCCTTTTCTTACTTTCTCTATTAGCCGCAAGCCTTTTGGTATTAGCTCTTTGAGCAGCTTCCTCGGCTGTTTCTTCTGCCATTGTAGGTTCATGTTAAGATCTATATTAAAAATTTCTCTTTGAAAGGCCTTCTTATATACTTATAAGACGTCATATACAAAGCCTTTGACGTCATAAAAAACATGACGTCAGTCGATAAATAACTTCATGACGGCATAATGCTCAATCTTATAATGACGGTAGTCGACAAACATGACGTCAGTCGACCCACAAACATGACGTCAGTCAACAGACAAACAAACAACTTATTTTTATATATATAGAAGATATGGATATTACCCAGGCAGTCACAGCGGCAGGTGCAATAAATAATGGAAACGTGTCATAATTCAATAATTATTTTGAGAAAGATGCAAAATAATCAACACCATACCTGAGACATATTCTTGACTCACCTTGACTTGGATGGATATATTTCAAAATTATGCTCGGATTTATAATCAGTAGGCCAACAAACTCTTATAAAGTAAATTTAATGAAAATTTCTTCAACGATTTTAAAAAAATTAGTGAACTAAATTAAATTCTGTGGGAAGTTGAAGCTAGTGTCTTAGTATGTCTTTTGAAGATAGCGAAACACAGCAACCTTTGTGGGGAGAAGGGAATTTCCAAATTGATGTCACCAGGATATCCCCAGAAGAAATAGTTGAATTTTAAAGAAACTTGATTGGTTTCTATAGAGTACATTCTTAGAATGAAAGAGGTAATGGAAGACTTTTTGGGGACCAAAACACAATCTGGCCTTTTTTGAGGAGGCGAAGGAAAGAGGAACCCCCTAAAACTCGTCTTCAGGTCAGTTACCGGAAGGGGTCATTTTTTTCAACCAAACTTAGTTCGATGTAAGACGAAGTTGCTCTTTCTCTGGACCTGCTACTCATTTTGACCTCTATTGGTATGGCTCAGTATCTTAATTTTTGTCATTTGAACAATTGCCATATCAATCAAGTAGCTAACTTTCTTTTAATAGTGCCATAGATAATGAAAAACGTTCAATTGTTAACACAAAGACTGTTTAATAGAAAAAAAGGGGAGGTGAGTGTTTGTTTTTGGGTGTACGATTGGCTCAAAAACTCTTGAAGGTAGTTCTCTGGGCCGAAAAGATCTGAAATTTTTACAGTCAGAGAATGAGGAGTATGGGATCCAAAAATGGGCAAACAATTTTTGCCCCTGATGAGTTTGAAACTTAAAATCAAGAAAAAATACATATTTTTTTTGTTCCTATACTGTATAGAAAATGTCCAGTGTTAACTTATTATTGCAAATAATCAAAAATTTTTTACTTTTTAAGCAGCTGGTTGAAAAATTACGTGATAATTTTTAATCAAACGTCATTGACGAAATCGATTAACAGAATAATACATCATTATTTTATCTTGACAGACAGATTTTTTCCAAGATCATCTTTTAATTTTATTTTAATATAAAAAGCTTAAATTCAGGAAAATATTTTCTTTCTCTGGGGCTATGTGTTTAATGCCTATAGTATTCTTCAATAGAAAAAAATTCTTTTCAATTTATTCTGGTAACTGCATCATTCAAAATTTGCTATTTGAAAAATTCAACTTTTCTCTCACAAAGCGTCTGAATACGAAATTTGAAGCAAGTCAGATTCTGAAAGAAGTCCAGGGTGACGCCCTGTTATTAATAAACTAGCAGCTGACATGGTAGGCACAGGAACTGTCATCAGTGGCAAAGTTAGTGGCAAAGGCATACTGGCAAACAGCACCAGGCAATATGTATCATTCCATAGATGTTGACGAAGATGTACTGTAATTGTTAAAAACAACAGCTTCAATAGCATTAAGTTCAGATTCTCTAGAGATATTCTTTTCCAATATATGTGTTTCCGACTGTGATCGGACATTCTCCGAATAAAGTTTCTTCAAAAACAAGGATAAACTCTGCTAACCAAGTAATTTGTCTAGGTTGTAAGAATCAAACGAAAAGGAAAATTTTTGCTCTTAGTTCCCTATTGAGCGTGGTGTTATCACAGATTGGGATGGCGTGAAGCGAATTTTAATCCACTTAACATCTCATGAGGAGCTCAAAGGGATCAAGCCATCTGATTATCCCACTCGTCCGATCAGAAAAGAATAAGATGAACGTAGACTCTCAATTGTTGAAAAATGTTTACTCTCAACCACCACTCTACAACCAGAGTACATAGCTAACCAAGAGGACCTAGCTGGAATTTAATTTGTTTGCCAAAAGAACAAAATTTCTTTATCTGTGAGAACTAATTGCTATTACTCCGAAAACAATTTCTTTAAATAAAACTTAATAGTTTCACTGAATCCAAGTACAAACACGGTTAAACGATCGCACTGCAAGGTCAATCAGTACCATTTTCCTCTTTGCTACACAAATTGTCATGAGCAAATATTAGCACAAATACTTCGGAATTTCTGAGCCCTAAATCTTCCAAGGTTACATTATTATTACTCAAACAACTGTCTAAATCGTTCACAAAAATTAGGATAAGTAAGGTTCCACGGACCAAACAGTAGGGTATGTCACATGCCATACACAGCTTAGATAGAGATTATCAATACTGATGTACTGGAATCGACCTAATAAGGAGAGTTTACAACAAAAGCAAGGGTTGGTCCAGGTATTCCATGAAAACTGATTCATTTTACACATGTTCCAGACTTGGAATGTCAAGAGCTTTAATAGTATCTACGAAAATAGCACAAGATCTTTGCCCAAGACAAAGACTGTCTATCGGTGGGTCTGGCTTCTTTCGTGCCCGGAGCAAAATCTTATCTATTGTACCCTCTCTGTTTCCCAAAATTTCCAGGAAAAATAAAAAAAATTGTTTATTAAAAATTCTATTTATTTAAATCTGTATTTCCTTACTTTAGCCTCTGCAAAATTCTTACTTATCTCGTTCCAATTCAATGCTTCTAATTTTTCGCGTTCTACACTAATTAATGATAAATAACTGAGACACTCTTGCCAACTACCCGATCTGACCATGAACCATAATCAGTCTGAACTTGATTACTAACTGATGCAAGTCCTAACCCTATCCCAGCAACGAAAAAGTGACAACAGCTGTAAAGATTTGAGAAGTGGGCATGCATATGGAGTTGCAAAAAAGTCCCAAAAGCTTGTACGAGGGGAATACCGGTTAGGATACGCTCCCCCAGCACTTTATCCTGCAAAAGTGACTGATAACAGGCAACGGTAACAATCTCAAATAAGGAGCAAGTTATTAAGATACTACCCCTATATATAATGCACGCTCACACTAAAAATACCAATGGGGACTGGGGGAGGGGAGGTAAAGGGAAGGAAGTTGTTTCCCTGAATTTCCCAAATGACAGAATTTTTGTCATGCTGGCAACCCTGGACGTTTCTCTCGGGGAAACTGCACAAGTCTCTATGCCAACGCATACAAGTAAATCATTTTTTAGCTGTTTTGTCATCCGAATACACAATTTTAGTAGAAAATGTATTTAGTCTTCAAATGAACTCACATTAGATTTATACAATCCTATTAAGGGCTAATGCCAGATTTGCCTCTCACTCGATCGGACTATATGTCTTGGCTTTTTCTATAATTAGTCATGGCTTGATGCCCACAACTACTTGATTTTAATTCAAAATCAACGGATTTTTATTTATTTTGGAACTTTCAACGGAATTTTCAAAATACAAGAATTTTTAATTTTTCAGTCCTCTTTCCCACAGCAAGTAACTTTCTAAAAAAGCCTAGTGACAAGCTTTCCGTAACCAAAATCGACGTCTAGGCCAGATCAACAAAAACAATCTATCTTAAAAGCGCTTGCCTGCTTAGAACCGAAAGTTGCAATTTCAAGAAAGTTCAGCACTACTGTTGGCCTTAGCTATAATTAAACCTCTTAACTATAATTAAAGCAGCTTTTGTTTTTCCTTTCTTGTTTTATATGCACAAATCTTATTAAAAGATGCAGTCATTCCGAGCATAGTGGCTACAGACTCGAAGACCGTCCACGAGGTCTTTTAGTTTCTGAGTTAAAATGCAGATAAACATTTTAGCCAATTCTTTTAGCCAATTATATTTATAGGAATTCTTCCTACCTCACCCTCTTTTGGGCAGTGTAATGTTGAATGTAATCTTGAATACAGTTTCCCCGAGAGAGACGTCCAGGGTTGCCAGCATGACAGAAATTCTTCTTTTTTTTAATGATGGAAATAGTCCAGCGTTGAAGAATCTGATTATAAATAAAAATAACTGTGTTAAAACTAAACTTGTGGAATACATGAGTTTTAAACAAATAAGATACGTTTCAATTTTGTTTGAAAAAGAACGTTTATGGGGCAACATATTGGGTTTGCTCCTACTTCAGATCAGAGGTGAAAAATCCAGATTTTCCGAACAACAAAATTTCGGATTACCAAGTACCAAGGATAAAATTTAAAACAAATTATTGCGTTCCCCTCCTTTCCCTGTACCTATCCAAGGTTTATTCATGGTTTAACATCAAGTAACAAAAAACACAAACTAGAATATTTCTGTTTATGCCTACATCCTGAGTGAAGAAGATATGGGAGAGGGAAAATTGGAGCATTTTAGCCATAAAATCAGTTTATAGAGTCCCACACCCCCCGATAAAAACCCTCTGCTACCCCACCCATTTCTCAAGATTCGTTTCCCAAAGAAAGGACATGACGGACCACCATTTGGAAAAAGTAGCAAGAAAGGTTAATGTAAGAAGGGCTCCCTGAGGTAGGAGGACAACTTTTATTACGGGAAAGGCATTTTTTTTTATAGAATATTTTTGTAGTATATGTTTGAAATGCATCCGGTTCGGCTGCCATTTAATGAAAAAAAGTATAGGTGACGTCTAAGGTTTAAAACATTTTTTTTAAAGTTGTCGCCATTGAGAGGACTGGAGAGGGGATTTAATAAAAAAAAGGAAAATAGTACATTCATTCTTTAATACATATAGCCATACCCCTTCCCCCAGGAAAAAAAAAAGAAAAACGCAGTCAAACATACCAGACCAAGTCCTAGACCATGGTATTGTATTTAGATCAAGGATATCTAAGAAAAGGAAAAATCTTGCAATTTCAAAACGTCCTTAATCGATTCAGCAGTGATGATAGTCAAATACTGAGCGCTTAAATGTTACCTTCTGTGTGGGAGCAAAGTGTCATGAATTTCAGGCGGTCGTACTACTCCTTGTTTCTATGAATTGTTCAATGATTTTTCGTGAAGATGAGAAGATAAGCATTGCAAGCAGAAGCAAACGAAATTATTATTATTTACTAAACCCAAAATTTCTGAAAAATTCAGCTGGAGAATGCACATTTATTTCATATCCGCACCTGCATCTGGATAAGATCTACATATGCATATATACCGTAGATATACTCGGGTAATATGAGCACACGAATACAAAATATATTACCTTGAATATAAATCTAAGATGACCTTGTCTCGAGGTGCAATGACAATCAGCATTCCTTCAAATGTACCCTCGTAAGAATGCCAGAAATTCCCACCAATTAAAGAAAATCCAAATTTTTGCAGTGAATTTTCAACTATTCCTACAGGACATGTAAGTTCATAAACATTATGGGTAGGATTTGTAAGTAAGCTAGTTAGATATGGAACACCTGCAAGTAAACTGTAATCAAACCTCAGAACAACCAATACAATGATTATTATTGACTTAGAACAAAATGACAATATACCCCAAAAATATCTCTATTTTTGTGGTTCACTCGCATTCTATCACATTGTTGTACATTCCCTTTATTTATATTTGTTCTTATTTAAGGTATTGAGAATTTGGATCTCTAAAAATCTAATCCCTAAGACAAAGATTAGTCCAAAGGACTTCCCCTGGAAAATAAAATAGAGAAATAGTGTCAAAAATCAACTTTATTTTTTAGTTCTCCGCTTAAAGAAAGTTCAGATAACTTAAGCCTGAGTACCTAGCTAGACACTTCTCCACTTTCTTCAAATAGTATATGGGCATAGGTCCAAATGCTTCAACATCTATTTGTAAACATAAGCTATGCAAGTGAACTTCGTGTCTTTCCTCCTTCAAGAAGAGAGTTTCCAAAACCTTCCTCCCTTCACTTATACCTCAGGAAAACAATACCAGAAATGACGAACCTTATTTTATATGTTCATACAAACATACATAATAAAAAAGTAGCACCCATGATAACTCCAATAAGTAAAAACATCAATGTATATTACTCATAAAATACCCCCCCCCCCAACTACTGGGAAGGAGCAAAAATAAAAACTAAGGTGTGTAATAAATGTTATTTGCTAAGTTTTATGATCCTAAAATCAATAAAATGAACTTTGAAATAATCAGCTCTGAATCGTTAACATTGGCTTTACCACAGGTTCGGCCATAATCCACTGTAGAGTCTTAAGTCAGCCTGATGGCCAAGATTCAATCACTATACAGACATACTGGAATATAATGTGTTATGTTTTTATAATGTTCTTTGGAAAGAAATTATAGACCCAAATTCACTTCAAAACTGGTAATTGAAAAATCTTTGGCCTTTAAATTCACTTCAAAACTAGTAATTGAAAAATCTTTGGCCAATTTTAATACCTGATCAAAAGGTAAGCATTTTTAGAGTTTCGGTAATAATTACGTATTTATCCCTAAATTTTAACCAGTTTATGAAGCATTGGGACAAAAGGCAAAAGGAACAGCTAAACAATAAAAGCTAAACTGTATTATGTGCTGTTAGTTACGACATGATTTAATTATGTACTGTTTACTTTTATACATAATATAATGACCTCCACTGAAATTCCACTGAGCCTTTAGGGGACACTATTGGAAAAAAACAAAGACCAAAACTTAAGTGAAACATATGGACCTGAACACACATTAAATTAGAAGAAAATCGTAGATGCTCAAAAAGTGATGACACTCGAAATCGACTAATTTAGTATCGTATGAGACGTTAGTGAAGAAAAAAAAATCAGACGGATAGTAGCATTAAAATTTAAAAAAAAGAAATTATTTTATGTAAAGGGTGAGCTTCCACCCGATAAGCCTACTTTTCAGTAAAAGCCGATCTACGATATCGGTTTCTTCCACAAAATATCAAAAATCAGCAATTTAAGTCGGCACCATCTCTTTTATTGATGAAAGGGTACCATAGCTTTCAATTACCCTCCCCCCTTTGACCCCCTACTGATAGTTAATAGCTTCGGGATCACCATTCGATCTGATCAGCCATAACGAGAAGCAGTGTATAGAAAAACGCATTTATGACCATTCTTTACAATAAGCTACTAAATTCTGAATTTCTAAAGCTTGAATCCGCACTATAAGCTTCTCAGAATTGTTTTACTTTAAGGTATGATTTTCGTAAAAATCACATTTTCTTTGCAGTGCAAATACTAAAAGTATACACTGCTTTCTAATGATTATTTTCAAGTTTGATTTTAGAGTTAACGAATTTAACATACTTGAAACCAGCATAAGAAGCAAACTCTTTTGATACGTAACGATACTAAAAAGTCATTCCCTATTTTAAAAACATTGTGTCATACTCATGAATCAGCATTTTTACAAAAACAAGAAAAAGCAAAGAAAAAGAAAAGAACACACAGAGCATGAGATTGTACCTAATGTAAACCTGTATTTGTTTTCAGCTTGTCAAGCCTCACTGGGATCTTATCCCATGATTTTCTCAGGACCTCTTGCGAACTGGCAGATGTAAGTCCTTACTGCTACTATTACTGTTATCATTACACTAGGTAGCTACTAGAATCAGAGCTTGTCTTACCGTAACCATAAAAAACAAAACTGTAACAAATAATATTGGAAGGGTCAACAAAAAAGTGTTACATCCTTATGTCGTATTCTCAACAGAAAATCTACAGGCCTTGCTGGTAATAAAATGAAATAAACAGATAAAAGTAATTCGAATGGTGTTATATTGCAAGGTTGCTTTGAATAACCTGATTCTACTACTATTAACAACTTAACGCAGCACCAAGCTGCCTGAGGCCAAAACAGCTACACAAACTCCTCCTCCATCCACCCCAGTCAATCCCTGCTCCTCCTCCATCCCAATCTATTCAGAGCCTTCCTCTTAACACCCTCCCAGGAAGTTCCAATTTCTTTTAATCCTTTCTTTACGGCATCCTACAACCCCCAATCGCGAGCGAACTGCTTTCCGTTTGTTCCCAGACGGTTGGCCGACAAGGAGAATCTTTGGCAATCTGTCACCCCTCATCCGCAGAGCGTACCGTAGCCACGCAACCTTTCTCTCATTATAGAAAGCAGGATTGAACCAATCTTTTCGTCCGGCTTACTGTTTAAAATGCGGCCAATCAGCGGGACACCCAAAACAATCCGTAGGCAATTTCTCTCGAAAACATCTAGCAAAACTTCCTCCGTTTTTTGGAGCACCCATGCTACTGAACCGTATTTGACCACTGTCATCACTAGAGCTTCCAATATTCTTTTAAAGTTTTGGCTGTTATTGACTAAGGATGTTCTTTAATCAGCGTTCATTAGGTAGTTTCGGTAAACAGGATGAATACAGGACGAAATATAAGTCCAAGTTTAATCATGAATCGATTTGACCAAGTCCCTTCTAAAGATAATATCCAATTTCTGATAAATTCCGAGTAAAAAACTTTGTAAGAAAACCTGTTTATCTTCAAATGCACTAAAAAGCAAAAAAAAATCTGTTACCAGGAAAAAGTAAAATTTTAAAGATTAAAAACAAAAGCATTTGGGCAAATCGTACATAAAAATCGTTCCCGAAATGGTATAAAATATGTCCTGGGCACTACACCCTTTAATTTTTAGTCTTAAATTTTCCAAACTTCTTTTGTAGTAGGAAACCAAAAGTGTTTTACTTTTTAGTGTATTTCGAGATAAACCATATTTTTTTTTTTTAGTATTTTTGCTTTGCTCTTTTTAGCTCATGCCGAGACTACACCCACTTCACGTTCAAACAACCAATAACCAGAGCTATTCATGCATGATGAATGTAATACCTGCCAACGGGAATTAATTTCTTTTTTGTACTACTACTACTACTAACAACTCACCGCAGTTCGAAGCCGCCTGAGGCCAATTTTTTCAGACATAAAAATAAAAGCGTCCGAAAAGTACCAGATTTTGGTCACAAAAGTACTAAAATGTACAATTTTAGTATAAAGCAGCACAATTTTAGCAAAATGTACAAAGCAGCACATAAAGAAGTACCGTTAACGATACGTTAGTACCATGAGTGGTAGGTTAACCCTACACAGAATGGAAAGTGCCCTTCCATCACTTTTCTACCTCTTTTTTCTTTTCTTTTTTTTCTGCTTTCGGGGTCTAGTTTTTCATCCATTCTCGTTTTATCGTGTTGATTTATTCAATCCTTATGTTTGTTATTTTTGTATATTTATATACTAAAAAGAACAGGAATAGTTTGTTAATCCTACGAAAAATACAATTCGCCAATGAGCAAAATATTTTGGGTAACTAAAGATAAAAAAAAAAAACAAAAAAAAACAGGATTATCAAAATTAGTGATAAGTTGCCATAGGTGACAGCCCTGCTTAGTAAATTTTTCGCTTATGTAAAAACATCATCTGTTCATAACGTTTTAAAGGTAGTGCTTTGCGACAATTGACATGATACTTGAAATATCAGTACTATTAGAAAACATCGATATATTGAGTTAGACCTTTTTATTTCATTGGTTTATTTTAGTAGATTTAAATCTTAATAAACCTTAAATAATGATTGAAAAGTTCATTTTGAATAAATTGGATACATAATTCAAGTTAATTCAATTGTTTAATAGTTAGGAATTGATTTAATTTACAGAAATACAAGAAATACAATCTATATTTTGATTTCGACCTTTTTATTTCATTCATTGGTTTAGTTTAATTAATAAAAACCTTAATCAAACCTCAAATCAAGATTGGAAATATGATTTTTAATAAATTGAACTAATTAATTAGTTCAAGTTAATTTAATTGTTAAATAATTAGAAATTGATTTAATTACTGGAATATTTAGTTACTTTTTGGTTTGAAAGAGTAAATTTTTACGTATAAAATCCTCTCAGGCCTACAGCAAAAAGCTTGCAAAGAATAAAATTATTTCACTGATTAAGAAGAGATAAAAATGAATGTTGATATGACTTTATGCTAGCGGGTTAATGCTTATAGTTTTTTTTTCTCTATTCCAAAGATCTTCAAAACGGAGGTAATGGATGTGCAGATTGCCTATTAAATGCTGCACACCAAAGGATATTAAAAATAAATTTGCAGACTTACCTACATATTCATTTAGGCGAACTGAAGAATTTACGAATTCCCTAACAGATACTGCCAAAGGAGGTAGCGGTACTTGTATCGGGTTTAATTTGTTACTATGCTGCGAAGATACAAATCCTGTTATTAATCCGAGAAATGTGTATTCAGATTCTGTCTTGAATGATAAGCAGTCGGTAGAAACTGAAATAAATAATTATGCTAATAATTACACTGACAAGTCCAATTAAAGCTTTTGCTGGGTCAAGAAAAAGACTTGTGTTGGCTCAAGAAAGTGGCGTAGCTTGGGGGGCAAGGGTTTACAGCTATCCCGTGGCACTGCATCAGAAAAGCGTCAAACTGAGATTTTTGTCCATACTACAACCTAATTACATTCTGGTAGTGATGGTGGAGAGAGGAAGGGAGCGAAATCTAACAATATCCTCGGGCGCTAAAAATCCTAGCTACGCCTCTGGCTTGATAACTGAAATACGCAATTCTATTAGAGCTTTTTACTTTGATTAGAAATGGAGTTTCTAAGAAATGCAATTTTGCTACAGTGTGGAACGGTCTGCCGGATAGTATTAGAGTGGCTGGTGGCATAATTTTGTTTAAAAGAATGTCGAAGTTTGTATTTACTGAAAAGGGGAGGGGGTTGGAACTTTTAGATTTTTGAGAGTGGGTATGGGAAGGTCGATTGGGTGCAGATTGGAAGGTTGTGATGAGAAAAGATTTAAAACTTTTTTCTTTGAAAATTAATTATTTCTTCTTATTTTTTGAAAAAATAAATTACTTTGATGTTTTTATTTACTGAATATTTTTTATTTTAAAATGAAGGTTAGAAGATAGAGTCACCCATAGGATTGTTGTCTTTTCGTGGCCTCGAGTTTTTATATAATGTGATTTTGTTTTATTTTTTTAGGGTGAAGTAATAAATATCTGAGTCAGAACCTGAAAAAGCAAGGATAACAAATACCTAATATTTTAGTTTTGTATTAACTTTGCTGTCTTCAGCTCAAGTCACCAGTTCAGTTAGTAAAGCATTCAGAAATTTTACTTTAAAATTGTAGAGGAGTCTTATAACGTAATTTCAAGCAAAAAAAAGAAAAAAAGAAAAATGTTTTTTTACAACTGCTTAGGAAAAAGCTATAAACACTAAGATTCCATTTTTCGGACTGCTCATAATTATTAATTTAATACCCGTCAAACAAGCATGCAATAACAGAAAAAAAAAGAAAAAAAAGAAAAAAGAGAAAGAAACAATGAAAAAAGAAAAAAAGAAAAAACAATGGGTGTTTCCACTGGTTCCTTTCTTACGGATAGTTTAATATCTTACAATTTCTGCAGTATTTATGTTTCTATAATTCACTTGTTCCATGAGATTTCTATCTTATTCACCCCGCCCCCTCCATGGTATAAATCTGCATACGTTGCTTCATCCCAATATGTCAAAAGAACACTCATAAATTTTATAACAGCCCTTCAAACCCTTTTTTGTCGGATATCAGCTCACAAAGCAGCATTTTCATGGTTGATTTCACTCCCAGTCCTTAAAAGGCCAGGAATCTTTGAGGGGATCCCAGATTGTTTTTTTCAAGTCGTCCATAAAATCCAAATACAACTAGGACTGTAAGATAAGCAACATTCTACGTTTTCCCATCCACGAGGGACATTTTTCGTTCATTTTTAGACAAGATTTAAAAGATATTTTATAGGAAGAGATTCATTAACCAAGAGAAACTGATACGGCCGGTTCCAAAATTACTCGCCTCTCGGCTCAGGCACGGACGCATAGCTTTGTTTCTTGGGAAGAAAGAGGGAAACAAAACCATAAAACTGAAACGATAAGACTGCTCCACAATCAATTCGCTACAAGTGGTACGAATTGAGCTTCAGTAAAACCACCTATATGAGGATTCCTAACACTCATGCAGAAATTTAAAAGTCGAAGTTAGACACTTAAAAGACGAAAGCAGAAAGCGGAAATTGGAAAATAGAAACTGGAAAGAAATTGGAAATGTGCAGAAATTGGATAGAAATCAGAAATATGCACGAGTTAGAACGTAAAAATTAGAATGTTAAAAGAAAAAAAAGAAGAAAGTAGAAATCAGAAATTGGAAATTTGCAGAAACTGGAAATTAAAAATTATAAAGTTAAAAGAAGAGAGGAGAATGCAGAAATTGAAAAATAGAAATTGGATAATAAATTGGAAAGAAATATAAAGAAATTGCAAAGTAGAAACAGCTAAAAGAAGAAAGTGGAAAAGAGAAATTGGAAAGTAGTTCTTAAGTTTTTGACACAGGATGAATTTCAGAGCGGGGATGTGCCATATGGTCGCTTATCTGGTAGGCATTCCACGATGATCCTTAAAATTATTTGTTGTCGTCGATGAATAAAATTCATATAAATAGCTCCATTTATTCCAGGATCACATATATATATTTAAAAATATCATTTAAAAAAATCATACAAACTATGAATTGAATGTCTATAAAGTCACTTTTTTCCTGAAAGAGGACAGTGACTTGGTCCATGTCTCTCCGACAGTACTGATATTTTGATTTAAGTTTAAAAGTAAATACAAAGATATTTTTCATTCAATTAAATTTAACTTAGAAATTTTCAAGAGGACTAAGGATTTTTATATTAATTCACACAAGGTAGGCGCTATAGTGCCTAGTCTTATGGCATGTTGAAAGACCGAGCGCAGGCAAACTTACAAAAGCCTAAAACAATATAGCTTCCTCGTGGACAAATATTCTCGGGAAGATTTAGTCTGGACAATAAGCAGGGGGAGGGGGCACTGAGACCCAGTTCCCACAGAAATCTAAATTTATCAGCAAATTGTTTTTCAAATTATCATAAAGTCTTTATATCCCTGCCCCTTCACAAAGAAATCCTTCGTAAATACCTGTATTTAGACATTGATATTATTCCGCTTTACTCTAATCCTCTTTCTTCTAAGCTTTAGAAAAAAATTATTACTTCCCGCAAAGAAAAAAAATTTGAAGTTCACTCTAAACAGCGTATTTTGGTGCCTACATATTCTATGGTCTTTGGGTGTGTTGCTGTTATAAAAGCATAATAGTTCAATAGCGGGTACTAAAAAAATATATATATTTCTATATTTTGGGATTTGACTCTCCCCCGAATGTCCAACCCAAATTCTGGGATTCCTCAAAATGTAAAAAAAAAACATTGAAAACAAAACCGACTGTAAAGTAATATTCTACATTAGCAATAAAGGATGTTGCATCAATGGTTTTATCTAGGTCAGAGGTGCGACGACAAATACAGACAATTGATGGGCTTAAGATAAGGCAATCACCTCAGTAGAATGATTACTAAAGTTTGATTTAAAAAGACTTATCCTGAAGAGGATTTAAGCATAAAAATGAATTTTTATGGCAATTATCTGGGTAGTCTAGGAGTCTAATTGAAGTCATTTCAATTTATTTTCCTCATATTTCCAGATAATTGTACCTCATTGAATTTTAAGTTTGAACGCACATAAGGATATTCTCCCAAAAGAGAACTGACAACAAACAGAAAAATATTTTTGCCGTCGAATATTACACTTTTCCCTCAGGTTGATTTAATACAGTTGACGCTAAATTGTACCCGAATTCATTCACTATACTAAGCTATAAAACAAACGATAAAAGCGCTGATGTTGCCGACAGAACATTTGATATTCCATCAGCAATATTCTTGTTTGTTTTTATTATTACTCCATATAAAATTACTCCATTGTTTGTTTTATATACTTGATCACATTGACTTCTGAATGAGCTATTTGGTAGAGCATTACATATTATTTTTCAAATTTCTGGAGGCGGTTGAGAACATAAAAAATATTCGCCTGGCTACATAGCTGAATTACGCAGTCAATCAATTAGTTTATAATTTAGTAACTTACTAACAAGCAAAGCTCTGAAATGTGGATTTAAATTCCATTTTCCTCCATCTGAAACAATTCCCCTTGATTCCATTAACTGATGAAGGAGCACTTTCCGGTCACATTTATTAACACAACTTTCCACAGGAACATCATGATAGTAGACAGGTCTGTTGTCTTTCGAAAAAGCAAAAACATTTTCACAATATTCCAAAGACGCACCGCTTGCTTCAGATACCAGAAACCTTAGATCTTTGATGGTTCTAAAAAATATTTAAACCATGAAGGAACCCAAAAAAAAAATATAATTAACAATGTTATGGACAAAAAATAATACTGGGTGAATGCAATTCAAGGTCACAGCTTGGATACTAATACAGTTATGAAAATTCGATTTATTTTTGGGACACAGTGCGCGGTAGCGATGCTAGCGGCTGGAGACAGGAAACTGGCAGTCTGTATCTAAAAGTCGGAGCAATTCACAGCTTAGATACCAATTGCGTTCCCGCCTATGGTGTTTTAGTACGATCTACGCGTCGGAGCGTGGGCTTGGAGGAGGTGCCAAGTTCTGAGCTCTGTACCAAAAGCTTCTAATGGGCAAGATAGGAGTTTTCATAACTGTATTGGTATCTAAGCTGTGATTGGTATGCAAGCTGTGCTCAAGGTAGCATACGTAAGTAATGAACTATTGAATCTAACTAACATCTGAAGTTGGGAGAGAAAAAGAGAGAGAGATAGATCAGTATAATTAAAAACTATCGTAGCGTAGCTAAAATCATTTACTTTTTTTTTGAAAAAACATACATTTAAACAAAAATCACACACTACGACTCAGCATTGAAAATTGATGCGAAAAAAGGTACAAATGAGTTGGCGTAACGATTAGTTAGTACTTTAGGGGGTAAAAGTTTATTTTATCACTGAGTTCGATTATCGGGAGGGGCAGGTTCGGGTAGTAGTGATCGGTAGCTCGTATTGGCTAGGACAAATTTTCCAAATAGCTGAATCAGGTGTGGATAAAAGCAAATCAAACCATGATGTAGGTAAAAAACCGGGCCCACTTACCCACCCCTTTTTGAAAGTATATTATAATCCTCTTTTTTTGGTCAAGTAATACAAATTTGGTACGCCCATAAAAAGTATTCTGGCTTTTTTCGTCACACATTTTCGGAATTAATTTATATAAAATACATAGTTGAATTTTACCGAATACCCAACGTATTAGGTTGTATTTGGAGCACAGCCGTTTTCTTTCTACAAAACGTTTTCTTACAACAGAGTACAAGTTTTACGATAGAGTACCAAATGTCTTATGGCAAAAACTGATCCCATCGATGGTGTTCCATATATTTGATTTCCATACCTTTGATTTTGCTTTTAAATCAAAAGGACTAGCTTTTTTCGGTTTGAATATTATTGCCAGACGACTAAAAGACTTAGATGTAAGGCATAAACATATCCCATTTCTTAAATAGGACCCCCCCCCCCTAGTTCCTAAAAAGTAGGAAGGGATTCATTATTGCCCTGTTTTTCCCTTGCACACACAACCCTCCTCTGAAACAAACAGGAAATCTAGAAGAATTGACGGCAACATGAAACAAAAATATAAAAAAAGACAAAATATAGGCCTATAAGTCTACAGAGATAATAGAAGAAAGAATAGCAACTAAAAAAAAGTGTAAAAAGAAACTTTGAGGCTTCGAAAAAAAGAACAGAAGCTTTGAGGAAAAGACAAACTATAGCAACCTCAACACAGCTACAGGCAGCAAAGGGATTATTTTCGTAACCTAGAGCGGGAATAACATTGCAAGCAGCCGTAATAGGTATCTTTAAACCACGCATAAGAGCAATATTGTTAAAATAATGTACAAGACAGAAACTTCCCTAGTATTGCTCAGGCTTCCTAAAAGTGAGCGTTTTGCGACCTATTGTGGATTTCCTGTAAAGAAATCGGAAACCCAGAATAGAAAAGGTAGCCAAGAAAGACTTTCCGAAATAGGAAAGCTAAATCATTCCAAAGCTGTTCTTTCCTTTGGAGAGCAATAGATGCTTTCCCATTTTACTTATATTTTTTAACTTTTTTTTAATACACTAGCTTTATCTTATTCTAAGGTAGCTTTGGGCCATTAACCTGGTCAAAATGTACCACCCAACATTGGACCAGACGGTGCGCCAGAAAAATTTTATACCAGATATCATTTGCAAAATAAAATAAATTCTAGAAGAAAGTTCGCATGTGTATCTTCTTAGGAACTGAGGGGAAAAAACAGATATAGACTTAAGTTCGGAAAGACAATCAATATCTTCAAAAAAAAAAAAAAAAAAAAAAAAAAATGCAGAATGGACCGCTCTTCTCTACCAATAACACATACAACTTGGTAAATTCATAACAAATAACAATAGCAAAACAAAGAAAAGAAAAACGAAGTAGATAAACAATAACAATAGCAATAACAATAGCAAAAATAACAATAGCAAAACAAAGAAAAGAAAAACGAAGTAGAATGGTACTACCATAGCTAACAGTTTAATGGTGCACTAAGCAGACGCACCTGCACACGCTCCTCCTCCACCGCACTATTTCCTTCCCATCAATTTCCTATTTCCTTTAAATCATTTATTATGACCACTTTCCACCCAATTCAGGGACGACAACCAGCTTTTTGCTTGGCCCCAGATGGATACCCAAAGAGCAAAATCTTTGGTAATGTGTTCACCGTAACACGTCACCAAACCATCTCAACCTTTCTTTCATTATAGTCCTAAAAATTCAGATCAAACCACATCACTCGTACAGCTTATTGCTTGATATACTGTCTGTCAAAAGAGTACCTAAAAAAATCACGAGCCAATTCCTCTGTGAAACATTTGAAAAATCACCCTCAGTCTTTCGAAGTACCCACGCTTCGGAGCCATACTTAACAGCTGTCTTTATGGTGACTTCCTATTATCAAATCTTGGTTCGCACACTTATCTTCTTATTTTTTCCAATGTTCTTAATTATTTAAAATTACATTAATCTACGATCAACTGTTTTATTTCATCCATGCTTTGGTCTTTATGGGTTGTTTTGGGAATAAATGTCGCTATGTACTTGAACTATATGTTAAATAATAGAGTTGCATAAAGGAATTTTTGGCACAGCATCCGTTAGTATTTACATTTTTAATTTCGCTGTTTTGGGCTAGAAAAACAGCAAAAAAACAAACTTTATTCATGATAACATCCTCCATTCAACTTTTTCTGCTTAATTTATCACACGATTTGCGTATCATTCTATTTTATTTTAGATCGAGATTTCACAAAAAAAAAATGTGACAGGAGAATTTGAATACATATTTTGGTTTAGCATCAACAGTTGCATTAAACTAAGTCTCCTGGTAAATTCAAATAATATAATATTAAAAAACTAAATTTTGTTTTAAATAATTACAAATCAAAACAATTTTCAAGTCAAAACTCAGATTAACATATATTAATTCAGATTAGGAAAACAGCTTAATCCTAAAAATAAAATAAAACAACTCTAAAAAATACCGTTGGTCATTTTTCTTGGCAATATCATTATCGTTATGATTATAAAATGAAACTACTGTTTAATTTATTACACAAGAAATTATATGCAGGGGCTAAAATATTATTTTTAATGGTTGTTTTTAGCAGATATATGAAGATAAAAAAAAATCTAAAAACAACAAACTGTTCTGAAATTTAATTTACAAATCCAAGTTTTATTACGATTTTTGTTCTTCATTGCTCTTCAACATTCAATTAAAGATAATATATTATCTTTAACAAATACTTTAATAGCATAATATAATATATTAACATAATAACATGTAAAGAAGCCCAAAATTTCCATGGCCTTATATATAGGTTGCATTCAAAATGTTAAGAGCCATATCAGAGAAACTTGAACTAAAGAAAATATAAAAATATGTACATCTTTTAGTTATTTTTTTTTTAATTAGATATAAGAGGCAATGCCCAGAGTTACCTTAGTTTTACACCTCCCTTGTTTTTCTTTCCTTTTTTTAAAATAAAATAGCGATTGTTTCAGTTTTATCAATAGGAAAAAACAACTAAATCTATCAGTTAACACGTAATGGAATATAAAAAAATAAAAATAAACAAAAATAAGATAATAACCGAAAAACTCCCACACAAGATGACTTAAAACTTTTCCTTATTAAAAACGAAATACATACTACCATATAGTATTTCGTTTAATAAAAGACAAATATAATATATAATCAAATACACATATAATATAATTAATTATATAATAAATAAGGTAGATAAAAAAAAGATAAACACAATATAGATCCAGAAAAAAAGCTTATCCTTGCCGTCGATGCTGCGGACAACCAAAATGTGTGCATGTAAAAAACTGGTTTCAGTTAAACTTAGTAATATGAAGTGTACAAAAACAATTATTAGAAACATTCAGTTAAAGTTAAAAAAAATTAAGATGATGTTTTACATCTATTTTTTTCTTTGACTACTTAAAAAAAAGTGTTGTTTTTTAACTAGTTTAGTGGAACTAGGTTGTTCTACGTCCAAAAAGGAAGAGAGGATCACTATTTTTAAAGCTATTTGATTTAAGGCAATTGAATTTTGAATTATTTGATTTCAAGTTTTTGGATTTGTATATTGAGAAGGTTTTTGATTAAGTCGAAGGGCGAAGTGGGCGCCGTGTTGATGAAAACCTTTCACGTTTATGGGTCTCAACGTGAATTTTGTCAATGAACAGTGAATCATAAATTTCAGTTATTTCCTTTTTCTGTTAATTAAACCTGACTAAATGATTGAAATGCAGCAATGAAAAAAAAAGACAAACTCTAAATATACTTTTTCCTTAGGGGGGGGGGGGATTATTACCTTTCAGAACAGTTTTTTATTTCACAGCCAATAATAAATTTGTCTTTCAAAATAAATTTCCAGACCGCTTGGATGGAGATAGAAGGCAATGTTGACTTTCGTTGCTTTTTTATATCTATCATAAATGATTCAAGGTCATCATCTCTTTCAAAATATTGCGAATCTGACTCTATTTGAAGTGGCAGCTGAAAGAAAAAGGGATGAAATTTTAGTGCATTTTAAATTTTAAAAATTTTAATGCATATAAAAAAAAAAATTTTTTGGCGCGTATTTTAAACTGCTTTTTTAAACCACCCTCTCTCCCAAACAAAAATCCTGAATTCAGCCATAAACATCATCTTGATTTATTTTTTGAAAGTACCAAGGACAGTGAACATAAAAAATTAAATGAAAAGTTTCATACTCTCCTTATACATTTGAACTGCACAACCAGAATGGTAGAAGAAGTGGCAATTGTCCTTTAAAAAAATCAAATGGGAAAATCAATCACTTTCTGGTTAGGTGATTTTTTTTGCTCCTGAACAACGCATAATTACAATCTAGAAAGAAAAAATAAAAGGGCCTACCACAAGTACACCCTTACGCCAAGTTTAAAGAGGAGTAGGGACGAGATCCTGGGGCACTAGTCTCCGAGAAGCATTGCGCAAGATCTTTAATTCTCAAATCTTCCTTACAACTTTTAATTTTTTTTCATTTTATCTATAATCAAAATATTTTTTTACATTTTTTTAAAAATATTTTTCCCCACTAAATACAATTTAAAATTCTAGAATTTTCTAGTTTTTATAAATTTCTTTCTGCTTTTTGACACTTTTCCAGGCTAACTGTTAAATTATATATACTTTTTTTTGAGACAAGAGAAATCATTTCTGGACACAGTTCTTAGCATTTTTAAGCTTTCATTTCTATTCCCTAAGTTAATTGAGTCGCAAAATGCACTCCAAGTTGCCTCCATGTCTTCCCAAAGAAAAACGTCCTATTGTACATTGCTCTGGAGGCTAATGTTTATCTGAAGCAAAAGCACCTGTTTGAAGTTATTGTAGGTCATGTGTTAGTGTGATGACCTTGTCTAAAACAGAGAAATTGTATATTTCAAAGGTACAACACAGCCTATATTTTTCTGACACTTGTGCATTTTTTATTTTATATAACCCTATTTTCATCATAAAATAATTGACAATAGCTTCTAATATGTCAGTGCATGATCATGAGATGTCCAGTTGCCAAAGAACTATGTTCACTGAGCATGAGTGATCTTTTTGAACATTTGGATTCAGAAAAGTCCATAGGATAAACATTTGTAGCGACTGTCAGCATTTTTGTATTTCGTTTGTTTTGTTAATTGTCTGGAAGCAGTTTTCAGAGAATGTTATACAGGACCATATAAACTTGTGAACCAAGTCTGGTAAAAATACCCTGCGCACCCTTCAGTGTATTTTCAGCTACTGTTAACTCTATTAAGAAAAATGTTCTCCGTATAGAGCATTCTAGAACTAGTATCTTCTCAGGTATGCGCTTGCGCTTGCGCTTAGCATTTTTAGCCCTATTTATTGGTGCAAAGCTGATTCAGTTTTTCAGTCATCCCTATGGTGTTTGCCTAGCTTTAATAACATTCAGCTAATAATTCAATCAGCTTTAGTTGACTATATGAAGAGCATTATTGTCATCTTTGCTGTTATAAGCATTGGACTTTTTTTTAACACCTGTCAAACGATCTGACAAGAGTTTATGTCTGTTTGATGCCAATGCTGCTTTTAGATCTGATCTTCAGGATGTGATCACATTTTTCACAATATTTACTGCAGTACATGTCTACTGTACTGCCCTGGCCGAATGAGTTGGTGCGCTGGATTCGGGATCCCTTGTCTGAGAGGACGCGGGTTCGAATCCCGGTGTACCCAATTCTTCAGTTTGGGACGGGGGTCAGTGGCGTGACTCTTTAAGCTTAGCCAGAGTCGACCCAGCTCTAAATGGGTACCTGGAGAAAACTGGGGAAGGTAAACAGGAAGGGTGTGCGAAAGCACAGGATGGCTGGCCCCCAACCCCCCATTGCACTTCCTGGCTGAAGGGCCAAGAAACGGAGATCAGCACCGCCGGTACGGACTGTAAAGTCTAATGCCGTATCCTTTACCTTTTTCCTTTACCTTTTACATGTCTACTGTGATGCCCATATTTCAGTCATCTGTACATTATTTACTGCTATCAGATCCATGTATTTTTTTTTCAGAGATACTCTATTAGAATTCTGTACTTCTGTAAAACATATTGGCAAATTTTTTTAAAGATTTTTTTTTGTGATTTTTAGAACATAATTTAGACTTGTTTGCCTAACCAAGCTAAGCTAAAATTATGAAAACAATCACTCTTGAGTCCCATTTTGCGAATTTGTTACTTACTTTTTCCTTCCCGCGCTACTATTATGCTGTGGAAAATGTTGAATAAGATATATTTTCCCTCGTCCATCGTTTTTTTTTATTTATTGTAGAATTTGACATACTTGATTGTAATATTAGTAGGTTTGATTTCAAATACATTTTTCAGGGCAAAATGAAACAAGCAAAGCTTAAGCAGTTATTAAAAAAGTCTAGACTTGCAGTTGAGGCAGCTAAGAGGCCACAGAATCCGACAGAAATGAAAATCGTACAGATAACTAAAAAGAACTCTGATATTCTAGCAAATCTGTGCAGTGAAATTAACAGCAAAAACACGACCAGGATATGATTTCAGTAGACAAAGAAAATGATAGGAAATCTGAATCCTATGGATCTGAAGAGTTTACTCTGAAGACGAATGTTTTAAGGAAGGTATGACCATCAAGACAAAACCAAAAAAGAAAATGAAAAATTGCCAATACCAATTTAATAGTGACTGGCTTTCTAACAAAGACCTACAGAAATGGATTCAGAAAGATGATAAGGATGGTAGACGGTTTCTTTGCTGGGTTTGTAATAAAAGTTAGATTGGAGGAAAGACCCAGGGTCTTCGACATGCTAAAAATAAATTTCACATCCAAAACTTTGATGCACAACAGCATACTACTGACCTGTCA
Organism: Artemia franciscana; assembly: GCF_032884065.1. Taxonomy (NCBI): domain Eukaryota; kingdom Metazoa; phylum Arthropoda; class Branchiopoda; order Anostraca; family Artemiidae; genus Artemia; species Artemia franciscana. Next base: position 11,456,392 of record NC_088876.1, read on the forward strand.
AAGATGTGCTCAAATAACATTGAATTTCAGAAGAGCGTAATGCTGCAGAAGAATATTGAAAACAGCCAAGCTGAAGCTCAGCGGCTTCATTTCAGAGCATTGCCTACCTTTCGGGGTCATGGAGGATCTGCTAAGCCTCCTGAAAAGTGTGTTCCCTGATTCCATGATTGCATCTAGAATTACCTCCAGTCGTGTTAAAAAGTTAAAAATTGTTGCGAAAAAATTAGTACCAGCTGCAGATAAGAATCTCTCAGAGAAACTTCGGAAAGGAAAGTTTTCAATCTTGCTTGATAAATCGACGGATACATCTGTTGTTATATATATGGCAGTTGTAGCTTGCTTCTGGTGTCACCAGCTGAAACGTGTCTGTGATTGCTTGTTAGGACTTTTTGAGGTGCCATCAGCAACAGCTCAAATAATGAAATAAGAAGTAGATAAGTTGCTTTGAGCTAGAAATATTCCAAAAGAGAATTGCATAGGGTTTGAATGGAATAATGCCTCTATGAATACGGGAGACATAGGGGTTGAAGGCTCTGGTGAAAGATGACAATCCATATGTTGTTATTGTTGGCTGCGTCGGCCATAGCCTTCCTCTATGCGTGTCTAGCGCCTCCATGGAAGTCCCCCTAGAATTTGACGAGTTTGTCCGCGGTGTATACAACAATATGCAAAAACGCACTGCAGCTTACACAGTGTTTAAGGGAATAACAAACACAAAATATCATAGACTAATCAAAATTTGTGATGTCTGTTGGCTATCCCTGAGTTCGTAGTTCTGCGAACTTTAGAACATTGGAGAGCACTTAAAGTTTATTTTTACGAAGAATTCAAGGCTATAAAGTCGGCATCTGCGGAAAAGGTGCTGAAAATTATGCAAAATGCGTATAATAAACTTTACTTGCAGTTTCTGAGCTTTATTTTGTCAAAAGTCAACAAGTTACATTTTCAAGCGGAGGGGGTAAGGCTTCACCGCCCTTACGAAAAAGTCTCCACAATATTCGAGAACATCCTAAAAAATTTCCCATGTCTAGAGATGGTCGAAAAGAAACCGTTAGGTACGGATGACCCGTCCAAGCCTGAATAATTTTTGCCTCTCGAAAGAATCTATGCTGGAGCAATCGTGGAAGCTAAAGTGATAGAAAAAAAAATTCCTGTCCAAACGGTGCGTGGCTTTAAAATCGTTTGCCTGAACTTTTACGTGAAGTTAGCAAAGGAGTTTTATGTTCGCTTCTACTGCAATTCAACCTTTAAGGTTTAGCAGAACATGAAAGTCATTAACCCAGTTGTGGCTGCCTCTGGTAAAGAAAGCTTGGTACCAATACTACTTATGTTCTCTAGGCTAATCGATACACATTCTTTAGAAGAAATAAAATCTCAGTGGCGATCAATCCCTGCTGAGACTAAGCATTTGTCACCTCAGTACTTTAAGAGTGCAGAGCTATTTTGGGGGAAACTCAATGAGCTTCAAAATGGTCTTGACTTTGCAAGGTATTTAGAGCTTTGCACATTCATGTTCTCAGTCATGTCCCTTCCACACTCATCCGCTTGTGTTGAGCACATTTTTAGCGCAGTCTCAATTGTCAAAACGAAGTATCGTAATCACCTTGTAGTTGAAACCGTTTACTCCTTGATTCGTGCTAGAGAGGAGATCCGCGACCATGGTACTTGTATATCCTGGAATCCACAGGAAAAAAACCAAAGTGAGGAAGGGCAAGGATTTGACGGAATGCAAAATACTGAAGAGGAAGAGATTAAGCCTTTGCTAAGAGATCTTCATGATTTAAGGCTTTAAAGGTTTTTCTTGAAATTTTGATTTCTCGAAAATTGATTTGTCTAACAGAATCTTGATCTTTTATCCAATAAAACCAAGCTTAGTAGATCAGCTTTTTAGCTCCTGGTTATGTAGGGGTTCGTTCTAGATCGGCCAAAAAGTGTATAAAAAGTGCCTATGGCTAATTTTTAGCTGAAGGAATTGAAAGAAACTGCTATACTAATTCGATTCACTTTTTTTAAAAGCCTTTGTATGAAAAAAAATAATATTTATAATAAAAATTTTATTTCTAGATGTTATAAAAAACCTAGGGTCTATTTTATTCAGCAGTTCCTTCCGATCAATTCAACTAAAATGCAGCAGTAGTTACTTGGCAGACCTGGAACGAAGCCTAGGGCTTATCAAAAATTTATAAGACTAAATAATGGCTTTTTTGGGGTCGTAACAGAGTCGTACAGTCCAGTAGAAAAGGAGTTAGGCTGGGGGGTTCACCTCCCATAAATTCCAGGATCGCGGCTCCAAGATTCTGTGTTAACATTTTATTCAAGAATAACGTTTACTTCGCACGCGATCTGGAACGTGAAGCCAGACCATAAAACCCCGGACCAGTCCGGGTCCAGAGTCCAGCTTCCAGATTTCTGGATTTTGGGAGCTTTTGTGCTAAAAAAACAAATATTTCATTGGTGGAAGAAACAGAATAAGAAATTGAAATTTGACTTTAATAAACATGAAAACAAAACGAGTGTAGAAGCTCTGAATTGCTAAAAAGTGGGAGTGAAAAAATCATCTGGGGGTTCTTTTTTGGACCGACTTCACTATCTAGAAGGCCCAGAATCTACAAATTCCGATAACTGAAGCCCCAGCTTTAGATTGTGTGTTTTTGTTCATAGAGACGATTTAAAAGTCGTATTATGGACAAGAATTATTAGGGTATTATGTATTATATTGACGATATATTTTTCTTTTTAGCCGCTCTTCGATTTTGAAAGGAAATAAATTAATAATAACAATGATGAAAAAGAAAAGAAGGGCGATGGAAGATGTTGTTTATTTTGTAGAGAGTATTGTTTGAAGGAAGATGCGCGCGCTAAAATTTTTGGTGTCTGGTACATTTTTTTCACGAAAAATTACATTTTTAGAGCTTTGTTAGGTACAAATTCAAATATTTACATAAGAACACTCGCTTTGAAAAAGTACAACATAAAAAAATATCCAAGACAAATCTAAAAAAATAGAGCATATTGAACTCGATAATCCTAGGCGTTATTCTACTTTTATCACTAGTAAAACTACGAGGTTTTAAAACTGTTTTACATGTTACCTTATGAAAAAAAAATTACTGGTTCGAGTATAAAATCAGTCTAATTCCTAACAGAAGTGATCAGTTTAACATTACAGTTTTTGTTAAATAATATTTAGAAAAAATTTTTTTTATTATTAAAATTCACAATTACGTTCACGATACAATTCCAATCATCTAGATAGGGTTGGTCTCATTAATACAAAAGAAGCAAGTAGCTACTTACTCAGTAGGATAATGAGCCTATATCCAAACAAAGACTAACTGATAGACCAAATGACGGATAAGTTTGCGTCATAGATTGAAAACTAACATACAGTTTCTTTCTAGTGAAAAAAGAATGAAGGTGGGGATATTTGGGGAACCCAGACAATTTTTTTCGATCCCAATGCTGGAAAACTCCTAATTCTCAGTTCCGATCAGTTGTCCACCAATAAACCGCATGCACATGATTTTTCGACGGAGTTTCTAAAACTTTAGTCCACAAACACTTTAAGGGACCCATAATTGACGCACAAGATGCATGCAAACCTGAGCTTGGCCGTCCAGTTTACAGCTTCACCAGCTATATCCTCCCGTTCTTTTTGCTTATTTATTTTTTGGACGTATCTATTTGTCACCAACTGGTTTCTGAAGAAAACCATGAAAAGAATGAAAAAAGAAAATGATGACACAGTGCCAGGTTCCGGAAGGGGGGATAGCCTCATCAGCTCTGGTATGAGCAAGTCAATTTCGAGAAGTTCTAACTCCCATTTGCGGGGTTTCCAGACAAAAAACGTCAAAGTATTCTAGCCAACAATTCTTTTGAGCACAAAAAAGAAGAAAAAAAAGGTCAAGGTAAATTTTGGAGTTCTAGCTTACGCAGCTTTCGAGTAAAAAAAAAAGGGAAAAAAAAATCCTGTTTAGGAGTAAAAAAACTTGAATGATTTTCTATTCTTTGCAGTGAGCAAAACATGGGATGTAGATGGCAGCAGCAAATTTTGTGCAAAAAGATAAAAATCCAGTTTAGGAGTAAAACAAACTTGAATGATTTTTTATTCTTTGCAAAGGGCAAAACATGGGATGTAGATGGCAGTAACTATTTTGTTCACCAACATTTACCAGCATTAACGTAATTCCTATGGTAGAGAGCATGTAGATGGCTGTAATACATTTCCAGCAATTATGCTACAGGTAGACATACATATTGTTGATAAAATAATATTTGCTTAAGACATCCTATTTCTTGCATAATAATCGATGGTTGAGAAATATATTTCCTCCTCAAACTGCAAGAATTTTTTATTCTGATAAAACAAAGATGAGTTTGAATGTCCTATGGAGGCAGTGTTCATTTTAGTTATGCGCTGTAAATAAGACGATTGGGTTACAAGAAACAGTGAAAAAAACAGTTATGAGAAATAATAGCAAAAATACGTGAAAAAAACAGCCTAGAAAAGTTATATGAGCAAATTTATATGAACGGCCGTTCAAATTTCTTGAACAGCCAGCAATGCTAAGTTTGAATGTTCTACAGAGGCAATGTTAATTTTAATGATGAGCCTTAGCAAAAATACATGAAAAAACAGTCTAAAAAAGTTACTGAAAAACAGTCTATAATGAGGAAATTTCTACAACGGCCAGCAATGCATATGTTTTACCAAACTCATCATCAATGAAAAAAATAGTCAGAGATTTCATTTTCAGATCTTGTCTGGTCTGTTATAAAATCATTCAAACAAAATGTTTTTCTTTCGTTTTTTTTAACGTGTTTTCCTTTTTGAAAAGTGATTTAGATCAATATTTTCAAATTCTAAAATATGATAAGAATCATACTTACGGGCAAATTAATGGCGGATTCTGGGGTAGACAGAGAAGTATTTAACGATTGTAAGGATGATGAAATTCGATTTTCTACTTCTTCGTTTGCTTCAACAACGATTTTTAGCGACTTCTCGAGGAGCTGAAAAAAAACCTCATTACGGAAAGAAAAAATAGAACAAAATTCATGTAACCATGCCAAGGATCTTTTTAAAGGGAGGTGGGCTATTATTTAAATGTTCAGAAGCAGATATAAATTTTATATATATATATATATATATATATATATATATATATATATATATATATATATATATATGTGAACAATAATTGTGTATTTATGTATGTTCTTGGAAACGGCTACACATTTTTTTAGGAAAATTGATATCTTGGGATATTCTCACATGAAAAAACGAAACAAAAAGATCTTTTGTTTCAAAAGAAACAAAGGTTTGGCAATATGTCTTTCATAATGACAAAAGACAAGCCAAGGCAAAAGGAGAAGTTTCTGTTCCACCACCTGAACAATTCAAAGAAACAAAGGTTCGGCGATATGTCATTCATAATGACAAACGACAAGCCGAGGAAAAAGTTAAGAAAGGTCCAAGCCAAGGAAAGGTCTAATGAAAAAAGTAATTTTACGAAGGTACTACTTCTAGTTTAAGGTCCATTTGGACGTCATGACATCAAGAAAAGGCTCAAATTGTCTGCATTTAGAAGACAAGCAACAGTGAGAATCCAAATATATATATATATGTATATATATATATATATATATATATATATATATATATATATATATATATATATATATATATATATATATATATATATATATATATATATATATATATATATATGTGCAATATTTACAATAACAATTTATTTAAACCCTCTTCACATACATAAATCGCACTTAAAAGAGCACAAAAATACCGCAACATAAAATAAAATGGAAACAATCAACAAGAAAAACTCACAAAAGAAAAAACAATCGACATCTCAGGTACTTTCGCATTGCCATTAAGCTAAACATTAAGTAGAAAGTCAACAATATTTTCTCGACGCTTGTGGAGCCTATCCACAAGCTGGTCCATTTTTGAGGAATATCAAAAACGCCATATCCACTCGAAAGGTACCGGCTGCAAGTCCAGAGCGGCAATTGCAGAAGAATGTGTGCATATATTTATATGTTTGTTTGTGCATATTTTTCTCGAAAACGGCACAAGACATTTTCTGGTGCAAAAAACAAAAATCTAGATAGGTCACGATTTTTTGAAAAGTCATGTCCCCCCCCACCAGTCTTAATATATTTATTTTAAATTATCTTCTAACTCAAATTAGACACCGTATAACAAGAAAAAAGCTGTCGAAATGAAGGTTGACAGCTAGACAAGGTTGGGTGAAGCTTCAATCCCTTCATTACTGTTCTTAAACATACAGACATGGCTCAATCTTCCATTGTATTTGATATTTTAATTATATAAAATATGAATTCATCGATTGTTTAGTTAATTAGCCAGCTTGAAGATCATTTGACAATTAACCTTTACAGGTTGACAGAGCAGGTGAGTTGAACTTCTAGAGTAGTCTTAGCAAGATATTCGACTAAAAATATTGGTATTTTGGACAGGATTTTTAGTGAACTAAGTTTTTTTTTTCTTATGGGACCTCATATGGGACCATACAGGCTGTCATATAAACTTGGATCATGAGTTAAATACTCCAGTGCCCTGTTTAAAGACCATAATAGATTGGAGGCCAGCCCACCAGCCCCTCAATACACCATATGCTTCAGGGTTCCAGTGCCAGCTCCTCTTGGCATCACATCGAATTCCAAAATAGCCGTTTAAATCAAAGCGGTTCGAAGGTCCAAAATTGTCTTTTAGGGAGAAAATAATCTACGTGGCATCAGAGGCAGGGCCCCCAAATTGTCCAACAGTGACTTTAATAGTACATTTTAATAGAAGAGTAGGGATTTCACTGCTTGTTGAAATTAACCCTTTCATTCAGATATTTACAGTCTTTATGATTGGGAGGTTTAATGCGAGGTCATTGGGCCCATTCCTCCTCTAGCTCCCCCCCCCACTCAATCGATGCGCACAATCCTATAATGTCTCTTTTGACACAAAATTATTAGCAGATAAATTAGAAAAGGAACCAAAAAGGTGAAACGATAACCATTAATAACTATTAAAATTACATATTAAAAATTAAAATGTACATATTTCGCAAATTTCTTGAAGAAGAATATTTATCGATAAGGAGATATCTACACAGACTTTTATTTACAACGCATCATAATGATACACCACATCATCCTACAGTAAAGACAGGTTTAAGTAGGTAGACTGGGTATTGGAAATAGCTTAGCAAAAATATGTGTGTTTTGCACCTAATAAAGAGGGAAATTCTGAGTCGTAATTATAAAATGTTTTGAAGATGGCTGGCACCAAAAGATTTTATCAAAAGAAACGTAATGAAAAACAGTCTATAATGAGCAAATTTCTACAGTGGCCAGCAATGCACATGTTTTACCAAGCTCAACATGAATGAAAAAATAGTTTGAGATGGTAATTCTTTTTTATGACATATTAATGAGTCTCTGACAAGTGAAGTGGCAAGTATGATATGCAGGTAAGTCACTGTCAAGAAAGACTTTCCTTGCTGAACTTAACCCTTTCATTCAGATATTTACAGTCTTTATGATTGGGAGGATTAATATGAGGTCATTGGGCCCTTGCCTCCTCTACAACACAATCAATGTGTATAATCCTATTTTGCCTCTCTTGGCTCAAAATTGTTTGCAGATTATTTAGAAAATGAACAAAAAATGTGAAATGATAACCATTAATGATTATTAAGATTGAAGTATTGTCCAAAATAAAAATAGACGCTGCTAAGCAAAGTACCACAAGTACATATTTCGCAAATTCCTTGAAGAAACGAGATTCACACAAGGTGTTTATATATAAAGCCTCAAGATTTCTATAATTATAATATTACAACTTAGAAGTAAAAATAGGAACACATTGGCCATACATTCCGCGATTTTTCAAAATCATTTAAGGAGTCAGTATAATTGCGCTTTTTTGTTTTCTTTTTTTTTCTCTTTATTTAGGGTATAAATTAAAAGGAAACTTGCAATTTATTACAACTATTAATTAGCTGCATTAGTTAGTTAATGATTAGTTTGCACGCTAGGTTTTAGCAGAGGATAACAGAGCTTGCATGTCTTATCTTTATCCTTTACTTTAGAGTCTAAATTTAAAGTTAAGTTGCAATTTACTGTAACTATTTATTAGTTGCATTAGTTAGTTGATTATTAGATAATCATGCTAGGTTTTGGTAGAGGACAACAGATAGGGGAATGCCCTACAGATATGTAGAGAACCTCTATAGGAGGCACAGACCAAGAAGGACCTTGTCCCTGGGGGTCCATAATAGAAACTGGGGCACCCTCTCCTGGGGTCATAAATACAGGCAGAGGAGGAAGAAGGCCCCTCAAATGTACACTCAACAGGGCACGCTGGCGTGTCCACACGTCATATGAGTTACAAACCTCCCAGTAATGAGTTAAATAGCAGGGTGATGCAGAACACCATCGTGGGAGGATCCTCTATAGGAGGACAACTGCGGCAGTGCGTAAGATCCAGATTTATGAACAACGGCCTCTGTAAAGGGCTGCCTCGACCCATTCGGGATACCTGCAAAACTGGGAAACTTGCAGTCAACTTTTCCCACTTGAGGAGTGGCGCCCATTGAGGAAATTATAGCCTAGTAAACAACACAGCACTCGCATGGGATTCTGATTATTGGATATTTTTCTGGGCTTGGTTTGTTTTGACGGGCGTTTTTGGGCTGAAAAACCTCTTCCTATCTAATCTATCTACTATGAGTTGCCTCCCGTAGTAGCATAATATATGTAGGCATGAAAATATAATGAGTAAGACAGGGTACCAGGTAGAAACATGGTATTTTTGCTAGGAGATTTTAATGACCATGTTGGTAGATATAGGGATAGATGGTATCCTAGCCTAGGTAAATTTGGTGTAGGAAAAGAAAACAGTAATGGCTATAGACTTTTGCAATTTTTTAGGTATAACAACCTAGTTATAACCAATATGGTGTTTGGTCACAAAATGGCCCATTAGTTGACAAGGTATTCACGTGATGGTAAGACAGCTAGCCTTATTGATTATGTTATTGCAAACCGAAGACTAGCAGGATCAATACAAGATACTAGGGTGTATAGGAGTGCTGTTATTGACGTTAAAGGTAAAGATCACCATCTAGTAGTGTCTAAGGTTAATTTAAAGCTGAAATTTCGGAAGGGTAACTACTTCCCGGAAAGTTATGATGTTGGTAGACTCCAGGATGAAAATTTGAGAAAAAACTTCTAAGAACAGTTGAATACTAAACTTGATAGTTTAAAATTTGACAATGTGGAAGATGGATGGAATAATTTTAGAAAAACAATTTGTGAAGTTGCTGATGGTGTCTTAGGGAAGAGTGCTAAGACTGCAACTAGGAATATTAGTGAAAAAGCTTTAGGTTTAATAGAGTAGAAGGGGTTTGTACAAGAATTATCTGAGTGATAGTTCGTATGTAAACAAAAGGAATGTAAAACAAGTGGAGAAAGGATTAAAATATGAACTAAGGAGATGTGAAGTGGAGGCCATGGATAAAATTGCTGAGGATCTGGAAGATGCGGCTAGACGGCATAATAGTAAAATATTATACTGGCATGCTAGTAAATTGAAAGGGAGTAGTCAATCCGGACTAGTCCCAGTTAAAGATAGACATGGGGCCACAATTAATGATAAGGAAAAAGTTAAAGAAAATGGGTGGAACATTTTGAGAATGTGCCTAACAAAGACAGAGTTGCAGGAAAACATATAGATGAAAATGAAAAAGTTTGTGATACCTTGGATGTGAAGGAAGATTTGTTTAGTGAGGAAGAATTAGCGACAGTACTAAAAGGATTACAAAATAATAAGGCTCAAGGTGCTGATGGTGTGATAAATGAGTGTCTTAAATATGGTGGCTCTGAGATTAGGAATAAGCTACTGAAAATTATGAACATGATTTTTGAAAAAGCGGAAGTACCTAATGATTTTAGGAAAACCTTAATTAATTAAGGAAAATTCTGTATAAGAAAGGTGACAAGAGTGAGTGTCGTAATTATCGAGACAATTAGTCTGGTCTCTGTAGGTAGCAAATTACTGAGTAATATGATACTTTTTAGACTGAGAGATGCTGTAGACCGAGTTTTAAGGGAAGAACAGTGCGGTTTTAGAAAAGGTAGAGGATGTGTCGACCAAGTTTTCACAGTTAGGTTAATAATTGAGAAGTCCCTTCGTTGTCAAACACCTTTGGTCCTCAGTTTTATTAATTATGAGCAAGCTTTCGATTCTGTAGATAGCAGAGCGTTAGCAAAGGTCTTATCCTTATATGATATACCAGAAAAATACATTACAGTGATTTTTGCTATGTACGAGAATAATACTGCTGCGGTTAAGGTAGGAAATGAGGTTAGTGACTGGTTTTGTATTAAATCAGGAGCTAAGCAGGGTTGTGTTCTATCCCCCTTTATATGGGCCATATTGATGGACTTCGTCTTAAGGAGCAGAGGAAATGCAATTGGAGACCACGGAATCAAATGGGGAGGAAAAACGCTCCTGAACTTAGATTATTCTAACGATTTAAGCATATCAGGTGAAAGTGTGAGCAAAATGAATGAATTTTCAGAGGTTTTGCGAGTTCAAGGTGCTAGAATAGGCTTGAAAATTAATGTGAAGAAGACTAAGTCACTAAGGCTGAAGTGAAGATGAAAAGGTGACGTTGGGTAACGAAAAGATTGATCAGGTTGGCAGCTTCACTTATCTTGGTAGTATTACAAGTAAAGACGGTGGGAGCAGTGAAGATGTAAAAAGTTGAATAGCTAAGGCTCAGGGTGTTTTTTCACAGTTAAAAAAAGTTTGGAAGAATAAAAAAATAAGTGTGCAAGCCAAGATTAGAATATTGGAAGCAACAGTGATGACAGTGGTCAGATATGGCCCTGAAGCATGGGCGTGCCGAAAAGCAGATGAAAATTTACTAGATGTTTTCCAGAGAAATTGCCTACGGATTGTTCTGGGTACCCGGCTGACTGACCGTATTTCAAACAGTAGGTTGTACGAAAAACGTGGTTCAATCCCACTTTCTACGGCTATAATGAAAGAAAGGTTAAGATGGCTAGGTCACGTTCTGCAGACGAAGGATGACAGATTGCCAAAGATTGTACTTTTTGGCCAACCGTCTGGGGCTACACGGAAAGCAGGTCGTCCTTGTCTGGGTTGGGAGGACGTCATAAATAAAGATTTAAAGGAAATGGGAACTTCCTGGGAGGGTGTAAAGAGGGAGGCCTTGAATAGATTAGATGGAGGAGGAGCGTGCGTAGCTGTGTTGGCCTCAGGCGGTTTGGTGCTGCAGTGAGTTAGTAGTAGTGGTAGTAGTATAATAGCGCATAAGCATACTCCTCTGTTTAAGTTAAAAATACTGTCTGGATTGGTGTCCCCAAGTGAAAGAGCATCTTGTCTAAGGATTAAATATTTCTCGCAAATCCAGGCTTGTGGAACCAAGCGTACTTTATATGCACACACCTTGGCTGGGAAGTCAGCCTGTCCCAATGCCCATTCATCATGGGACCATTTTCAACTGGAGGTCCCAAATTGGCATCAATAGCCTACTCTCCTTATGCATATCCCTTTACTGAGTCCCCTTCATGGGAAATGAGTCCACCATGTTGTCAAGTAGAACTTATCTCAGTTAATAAAAACCTGATTCCTAACTATGAGATCCAGACTATTTTGACTGAACAGATCTCAAAGTGGTACCCTAATAATAAAAAAATATATATAGATGGATCTGTCCAGAGGGAGAGAGCTGGAGCAGGAGCATATATCCCGCCCCAGAACTTGAGCATCTATTCTCCTCTCCCATTGGGATCTTCTATTTTGTCTGCTGAATTATGAGCCATTCGCCTGGCCCTGGACGCATTTATAAATTAAAACATAGAATCTGAAAATATAATCTGTCTCTCTGACTCCAAATCAGCATTACTATTGCTCCAAAATATTAATAGAATTGCCAATGACAAGGATTTATATAATATTAGAAGAGAGCTTCTTAATCCTAAGACTAAAGGTAATCAGATTTATTTCCATCATGTTCCAAGTCATAAAAGCATCAAATATAATGATATGGCTGATTCTCCTGCAGCAAAAGCTCCCATGTTATTCCCAAGTCCTTCCTCTGACCTCAATTCACAAGATATTATCAGGCAAAGATTCAGTGTTAATCACAGGAAATTAATTTTTATCCCCATTTCATACTAGATTAAATACTGGGCTATATTACCAGCTGAAATCAGGCGCCCTTCTTCTAAATAGCTTGTTATTTAATTAAAAGCTAAATCATTCCCCTTTATGCCAAGTCTGCTTCTCAACAGATGAAACAGTTCAGCATGTATTATTTGATTGCCAGGCTCTGAGTGAGGAGACTATTTCTCTAAAGCATTACTACTCCTTGGCTAAGATTCCAAACACTTATACAGCTATCCGGAATTCTGACCTGTCCTGGGACATTGATCATAAGATATTTAAGGCATCTATTTATATCTATTAACGAGAAATATTGTTTAGTGATTATTAAAGCATGAAGAAGTGAATTTAAAAGGAGATGGTTTACGTATAGACTTTGATTGTGCAGAAGAGAGCGGGAGTGAGTAGTAAGAGCTGCATTGGTACCAGCCAGCCTAGTGGCCTTAAACTGCTGGGGACAGGTAGCTCAGGTACCCGCACTTCCCACAATCGATAAAAATGTATTACTGTATATAATAGTGTGTATTCACTGTTTTGTGTATTCATTGTTTGCTGACTGGAGGAGAGAAGTGCTTCCAGTGGCTAGTCTTTCCAATGAAGGAGTCAAAGAGGTGAAAGGACTGATGATAGTCCATATACCTCTCTACAATTTTTGTAACTGGAACTGAATAATTGACCAGATCACTATCTTAAACCATGAAGCTGTACTGATCCATTCCAGACATCAATTTTAATTTCTGTCGGAGCTGGCACTCAAGGGTTCTTTAACTCACCAATTTGGAGGGCCCTAAGTGTGGCCCCAGGTCTCTTTTTTGGCACATTTATGAACCCCAGGGAACTAATTTTTTGATGGTGTTCTGACAAGGAAATAAATGGAAGGGCCACTTAGTTTAACTAATAACAAAACAAATTCGCGAACAATTCAAAAAACTGAAAGAGCTGTACCACCTGTTAATTTTTTTAGTTTTTGGAACTGGAGCCTGTAAAATTTTTGGAACTGGATCAATATTCCAAAGAGGTCCAGCTAAGTTTGACAAAATAGGAAGTTCATTAAAACTGAGCTGAATACTTAACAAGTAACCTATTTTATCTGGCATAGCTGAACGGCCTTGGATTAGTAATGAAGACTTTACTAATTTGATCCTCATTTTATTTGTTACTCTCTATTTGTGAAGAATTTTTATAGCATTCATCAAGTGACTTTCTTTTGCCAAGAACATTTGTTAACTATTTAGCCAAAACATCTTAGCTGAAAAATCCACAATAGGATATTTACAGCATAAAAAAAATAAAATAAAATGACATACCTCAAGTTTAGATTCCAAAGCTAAGTTCACTAGATGAGCCATGATGATAAAGAATAAGCACACACGCTTGTATTTGTGTTTATTTAGCCAGTCCTTTAGCAAACGTAGAATCTGTGTTTAACATTCCTTTATAATAGAAAACATTACAGGCAAACTTGTGAATTAACAACTTCCCTATGAAAGAAGAACGAAACATTAATTAAGCCTACAGCAATGGTATTAATTGCAATAGCTGATGCATACTCACAGACCATTGCAAACAATTCGATTTTTCATAACATATAATGATTGCACATAAGTGCATATAATTTTAACAAATATGAAGCACATTAGTTTAGTTTAATCCAGCTTTAAAATAAAGGTCAGAAACAATTTTTTGCAACAAGAAGGGAGATATCACCCTGCAGTACCCTTATTCTGGTTTAGTCTAAATGAAGGGAGATGAGAGATTAATTCCTACCGTCCCCCATATGCCTTCCTATATTTATCTTAAAGTTCATAGAGATTTAGACAATTTGAGCACTAGCATGCACTCTTTTGGACATCTGTCTTCTCCCACCTACACAATGACCCACCAAACCACCTCCATAATAGCTTAGGTAATATTATTCACTTTTGTTCATTTTTTATTTGTGTAAATTTCTCTTTGGCTGATTAATTTTACATTTAGGGAGCATTTTCCAGGTGGTAATTATCATGAGAGGGGAAATTTTTTTTGGGGGGGAATATGCCAGACCCCTTGTAAACCATAAATAAATTTAAAATTGAGATCTTCCAATGTAAGAAAATGTTTAAAACAGAACGTATGTACAGATACAGTACAGAACTTTAACACACAAGAATCATCCAGGCTTATTTGTTCAATCTAGAAATTGGCAAATTCATTTATTTTAGTGAAAAGTTTATTAAGGCTGGATATAGCCTTATGCTATAGGCCTACACAGCAGTGTGCTGATTTAGTGGATTGTACCATTTAAGTGTTTATTTCTTGTCAACAATTGGTTCATAATGTCAGATAAATCAAATTTAAAAAAAAACTGAATTTTGTATATAGCCTTGGGCTATATCTTGCCCTGTTAAGGGAAAATAGGCTGGGATGTGTAAGTGGTGGTAGCCAACTGGTATATTTTGAAAGAACAGTGAAAGAAATATTAAATTGTATATCCATCATTCAGCAAGCAAATCTTTAAAAAATAGCCTACCCTAAAGTTTTTCTAACTAAACCCTAAAATCCAACTAAATCATTAGAGCTGGATCATTAAATCATAGAAATGAGAAAGAAAGGGAACAAAAAAGTTAAGAGTTCTAAGCCTGTCTTGTCAGTAGTTTGTAAGCCATGAAAACATAGAAGTAGCAGCATATTAATAAGAGCCTGAATAAAGTCTACAGAGGATATAATTTAGGGATCAAATTTATTCAAATCATCTAGAATTGGTAGCAGTAGAGTTTTTATCCTGTTCACCCAATACTATAATAACAACATTCTAGTAAATCTGTGGTAAAGGACCCCAAATATACACTAGGCCACATGTTCAGAAAACAATTCTTACCTCATAATAATCAGAATAATCCAAGTTAACACATTTTGCAGGGGGAGAACCTTTATTTTCACTTCTTTCACTGTTGTGCAATTTTTTTTTTTAACAAATTTCTGAAAAATAAACATAGATTCAACTGCATTTTCTGTTTTTCAATATTCTATACATCTAATTAAACACCATCACATTTATTCCTAACAAAAACTTGTGAACAGACAAATGTTGGTAAATAAACTAGAGAATAGACACAAATATTTAGAAATGTGATAGAAAAATTGGAAATACAAGGAAAGAAGTGAAGATAAAGGTTCTTCCCCAGCAAAGTGTGTTAACTAGGATTCTTCTGTATATTATGAAAAAAGAATTGTTTTCTTAACATGTTTACTTATGTATAGCTGGGGTCCTAGGCTTATACCAAAAATAGAAATCAGATTTGGTTGTTTTTCTGACAACAAACCCACTAATGGTTCCAAGTATAGCCCTACAACAAACAGAAAAAACAAAAGAAAACACTGAAATTCTTACATTACAATATACAACAAGCTTTTAGCAATCAGACTACCATGTTTCCTTCCACTTTTATTCACATTTAAAAGTGGTTTTTAAATTATATTTTGATGCAATAATTCAACTAGCCTACAATCACTCAGAAAGATTGGATTTCAACAGGCCAAGTGCAAGGGCAAATCTCCAGCATTTTATTGGGGGACAAGAGGGGTCCATATACAGAGAATCAAAGGGCATGTGATGTATAATAATTTTTTCTCTACACTGTTGGGGGGAGTGCCCCCAAATAATACCCACAGCAAAGAGTACAATCAACTGACTTACAAAGAAGACATGACAGTTGGGCAGAGGGACAAGGGGGGCAGTTGCTCACCAATTTGGAGAAAAAATATTATATAGCCTATGCCTCTTGATTCTCTGGATGGAGGCCCCTCTTGCACCCTCTGCATAAAAATAATGGAGTGACGCCCCTGCCAACATGCTGTATCATAAGATGAAAACAACAAAGATATATATCATTTTGGTCTATATCTGGCATAATCAGGAGGGGAAAGGGTCTTATAAATTGAAGACTGAGTCTCTGCAATGCTCTAGGCAAAAAAAGAGATATTTCCTTTTATACAGATGGTTCAAACTCAGATTGTAAGAAAAGGAAAGAGCTTGTGGAGGAGACAAAGAGGAGAACTTCTGCAGGAGAAAAACTTTGGTTTACAAAATGGTCTAATAATTAACAATGGTGTAAAAAAAAAAACAAGAGGAACAACATATTAAGCTGTACAACACCTGAACTATCTCTAACAGATCATTAAGTCCCCTCACATCACCTGTGAACACAGTATATAGCAATGTAGATGAATACAAAACTAGAGAAAGCTCATTCAATTCAGTTTTCTTCTGACTTTTGGACTCTGATTCTACCTCAGAAACTTATTACAAGGAAAGTCATCCTTGTCTCTTGTATCTTGAGAAGATATTACTAAGCTACTATGTCAATCCTTTTCTGATTTATGGGGTTTTGAAGAATGCATATATAAGAGGCCTATATCTACCCTATCTAAGTTTTGACACACAATGCCTTACCTTGATTTTGACTTTTTAATCTATTTTTTTCATTGGATTTAGTTTCTGAAAGTGCAATAAGGCCTACCCGTTATTTCAGTAAAGCCTTAGCCATATCATGGTTTTCCCTCAATAAAACTAAGAAATATATTTACAGATTTAAAATACCTTATAAATTTGGATTCAGCAAAGATACAGGTAAACATTGAGCAGTTCATATTGCCAACCTACAAATAAAGTGAAAATACCACTAGATGCTATTTTTATGCTCTTTCTGAATACAATAATTGTTTTTTTTTTGCAAATTCAATTTTATACCTTTTTAAGACCCTTGAAAATAATAATTTCTTACTATATTTTTGGATATAAATATGGGTTAAATTATTTGTTTCTAACCTACTATTCCATTATAAATCCATTTTGTGAAAGTTGCATTCACAAACATTGCTTTGTCAAGATTAGTTTGAATAAGAAAATTCAAAACAAATATGCCATGTTTTTTTTTTTTTTTTTATTCTGTTAGGCCACTTAAAATTATCATTTCACCTATAAGTAAAAAAATATCAAAGCCAACAGAAGAAACATGGCAGATGGAAAAATGGAGAAATTGTTGAATTTTTTATTCAGCTTAATGGTAACAAATAAATGCTTGCAGATTATATAACTCTAAAAGATGCATTTTAGAACAAAACAGCAAGTCTGAAACCAATATTAGCCTACAGCCCTTTTTATACCAAAACCATAGAAAGAAATTGTCATTTTTATGGGTTTAAAAAAGGCCTAAAAGTAAATTTACAAGAAAAATGATTATTAAATACAGAAAGAGCACCAAAATTGTATCTATTGGTATGTTTGGTAAATTTTTTGCAGTTCATACAGTTAACTTACCAATAAAGTGAAAATACCAATCACTGCCTTTTCTTATGTTCTTAACAAATATAATGATCACTTCTAGTGAAAATTTTAGAGCTCTTATAAATGAGGAATCTCCAACTAAAGTATGAATTATTGGCTGTTTTTGATGGCATAAAATTATGTTTTCTCAGTGCTGTTTTCTTGGTCATTTTCAACAAAATAATACTACATTTTCTCAGTGCCTAGGGTAGCCTAGGGTTAGTTTAGGTCAGGTCAAAAAGGGCTTAAATTGGAATTTGCAGTAGAAGTGATCATTATATTTGTAAAGAACATAAAAAAAGGGATCGACTTGTATGTTCACTTTATTGGTAAGTCAATGATATGAACTATGAAAATTTACCATGTGTTCACCTTATTTGCTGGTAAACAACATGAACTGCTCAATATATAACAAGGAAGCCCAAAACATATTTCAGTGAAATTCTAGTTAATTGACTTCTTGCTATCTCAGAAAGGGTTAGGTTAGGAAAATGAAACTTTCAGGGATGAATCTACAGACTAAAGTATTTCCTGGGAAGGTATTTTGAAGCAACTGCCTCTACTCCTTCTCCCTCTAGAGGGCCCTGACCTTTGATGACCTTTAAAAATATGTGTGTTATAAAATTGAAACCTTGCAAAATAGATCTTCTGCTTAATTGAAGTACAACAAAATTGTTTTCAGCTTCATAAATTTGCTCAATTCTATTTTATAAGGGTTTGAAGATATACAAATACATTTCTTAAATTTTGAAAAAAAAAACATTGGTATGGCTCAAAATTCTACTCAAATAACAGGAATTGCATTTTCAGAACTAAAGGCAGAGACAAAGCAACTAGTAACTGAAAATTAAGGTAAAATGTTTTTTGTCAAAATTTCAATAGGTATAGATATGTTATATAGGCAAATTTCAGGGCCCTCTAGAGGGAGAAGGAGTGGAGGTGGGTACTTTAAAATACCTTCCTGGGACATACTTTAGCCTGTTGACTCATTCCTGAAAGTTTCATTTTCCACTAAACCCTTTCCAAGATAGCAAGAAGTCAATTAACTAGAATTTTACCCATTTTTCTTATGCCTCGTATAAACAGAAGATCTATTTTTCAATTTTATAACACAAAGATTATAAAAGGTCAGTGCAATTTGGAGGGAGAATGAGTAGACATAGGTGCTTCAAGGCTACCTTTACAGGGGTTCATTAATAGAATTTTACCCATTTTTCTTATGCCTCCTATAAACAGAAGCTCTATTTTTCAATAATAACACAAAGATTATAAAAGGTCAGTGCAATTTGGAGGGAGAATGAGTAGACGTAGGTGCTTCAAGGCTACCTTTACAGGGGTTCATTAATAGAATTTTACCCATTTTTCTTATACCTCCTATAAACAGAAGCTCTATTTTTCAATAATAAAACAAAGATTATAAAAGGTCAGTGCAATTTGGAGGGAGAGTGAGTAGACGTAGATGCTTCAAGGCTACCTTTACAGGGGTTCATTAATATTCCTGACAGTTTCATTCACTTAACTCAGCTACTTTCCAAGATGCCAAGAAAGCCTCTAACCTATATTTTAACCGCAACGTTAAACAGTAGAAACTATAATAAGGTATATGATAGTTTAGGTCTAAGCTACAGAAGAATACCGTTCACGAACATGGGAATGTTATTTAAATTTTGTATTTTCAACTAATTTTACAGAGTCACCTAGGAAATATTGTACAGGTCTATATAGATGCCACTTGTTTCTCTCCGTATTCCTATAGAAAAAACCTTAGATTCTAGAAATTTGTTGGTTCATGATAGGTTGAATTACACAAATCTAAATTCAGTTTTGAATAATGGATCCTGAAGTTGTTCAATCCCCAACTGCTTCACCCAAACGGTACAGGACAGATGAAAGCCCTCTGAATAATTTTCATGCCATACTTGACCACTATGAGGTAATGGTGGATCACTTGAAGCAACAGGCTCATCAGATTGAACAGGAGAGAGAATTTCTTCTTTCAAGCATGGAATCAGTTATGAATGGGAGTTTGATAAGCCAATTGAATGACGGTAAGACTTTTTGTCAATATGCATTATTCTAAATAATTATAGGCTAAGCAGGTGGTTGGCACCCTTTAACTTGAAAGCTACAGTGTCACTCTCTAGTGTCACAAAGGTGCTGCTCTTGAGACAAATTTTTGTGATTTTAATTGGTAAAATTATAGTTTAGCTACTTTTCATTATATTGGGAAGAGGTTAGCATAGAAAAAAGAAACTTTCAGTAATGAATCCAGGGCCAAAATTACAGTCTGGGAAGGTATTAGGCCTATCAGGGTTCTATATTAACTTTTCCGGTAAAATTCTAATCCATTGACTTTTTGCTATCTTGGAAAGTTGTTGGGCTAGAGAATTGAAACTTTCAGGGATGTGTCTACAGGCTAAAGTATATCCCAGGAAGTTATTTTGAGATCCCTAACTATACCCCTTCCCCCTCCTCTATATAACGTAGTTTTTTGTGCATTACAGCTTATATTTTGGTCAAATTTGATCCTATATTACTATTAAAAGTGTAAATCCTTGCTTACCTTAGAAAAATTCAACTTTTCACTGTTTTTTAAGCTACTATATTCCATAATTACTTCACCTGCATTGAAAAACAATTATCACCTTTTATGGTATAGTTAAGACTGGAATTTAGGTATTTAAACTGTTTGAAACTCTTATCTTTAAAGGGTTGTTGTCAGGGGTAATACAGATAAGACTTTGAACTTTTAAGGGGCTTCTCACTCAAAATTATGATTCGTTTCTACAATTGGGTAAGGTTATTATGTTATATGAATTTGAAAAAATTAGAAAGATGTATTTGTAACTTACAAATGGGTGATCAGATCTTAATGAAGTTTGATATTTAGAAGGATATTGTGTCTCAAAGCTCTTATTTTAAATCCTGACCAGATCTGGTGATATTGGGGGTGACATTTGATTTTTGGATGAATTAAATAAAAAAAAAACAAGTTTTTTAAATGAAAGTAAGGAGCAACATTAAAACTTAAAACGAACAGAAATTACTCTGTATATGAAAGGGGCTTTTCCTTCTCAACGCCCCGCTCTTTACGCTAAAGTTTGACTCTTTCTCTTAACTCTACATTTTAAAACAGTAAAAAACTTTAGTGTAATAAGCGGGGCGTTGAGAAGAAAAAGCCCCTTTCATATATGGAGTAATTTCTGTTCGTTTTAAGTTTTAATGTCACTCCTTACTTTCAGTTAAAAAAACTAGTTTTTTTATGTAATTAATACTTAGCTCATCAAAACTTCACTTCGCTATAATTTTTAAGGTCCTAATATAGTTGGCCAAAATACAAAACATACAAAGATAGAACATGTAAGGATAATGAAGACAATTTATATATCAAAAACTTACTTTGGTCAGAAGGTGGACGTTAATCTAAATAAATCTACTACGCAAAAGTTTGTGAATTCTATTCGTTCTGTACCATTTAAAATGTTAATTATAAATAACTGAAAAAAAAACAAAAAAACCAGACCGAATCAAACAGTTTGTGATAACGAACAGTAGTAAGGAGCGACCCGGCTCAATAGTAACCAAAACTCTAATAAATATAATTTTATAATAATAGTTACATCAAAAGAATTGCATTTTAATGATGATTTCAAATATATAAGTTTCATTAAGTTTAGACTTAACCATCATAACTTACGAGCCTGAGAAAATTTGCCTTATTTTAGATAATAGGGGAAAACACCCCTTAAAAGTCATAGAATCTTAACGAAAATCACACCTTCAGATTCAGCGTATCAAAGGACCTTACAGTAGAAGTTTCAAGCTCCTATCAACAAAAATGTAGAATTTTGCATTTTTTGCCACAAGACAGATCACTGATGCGTGTTTATTTGGTTTTTTCCCCAAGGGTGATCGTATCGACCCAGTGCTCCTAGAATGTCGTGAGAGGGCTCATCCTAACGGAAATTGAAAGTTTTAGTGCCATTTTTAAGTGATCAAAAAATTGGACCCCTCCCTCGCTCATTTTTCTCCCAGTTCAAATCCGGATCAAAATTCTGAGATAGCTATTTTATTCAGCATAGTCGAAAAATCTAATAACTATGTCTTTGGGGACGACTTACTTCCCGACAGTCCCCATGGGAGTGGCTGCAAGTTAAAAACCTTTATCAGTGTTTACATATAGTAATGGTTATTGGGAAGTGTATAGACACTTTCAGGGAGATGTTTTTGGCTGGGGGAGGGGTTGAGGGGATGGGGTTATGCGGGGGGAGTTTTCCATGGAGGAATTTGTCACGGGGAAAAAGATTTCCATGAAGGGGGTGCAGGATTTCTTAGAATTTTTTTTAAAGAACAAAGAAAAAAATAAGTATGAAAAGTTTCTTCAACTTAGAGAGAGAGAGAGAGAGAGAGAGAGAGAGAGAGAGAGAGAGAGAGAGAGGAGAGAGAGAAAGAGAGAGAGAGAGAGAGAGAGAGAGAGGGGATCGGTAAGACTTCTGCTTATTTGTCCCACCAAGTTTCATCCTGACCCCTCCAATCTAAGCGTTTTCCATGATTTTAGGTTCTCCCACCCCAAACTCCCCCCAATGTCATCAGATCCGGTTGGGATTTAAAATAAGAGCTTTGAGACACAATATCCTTCTAAATATCAAACTTCATTAAGATCTGATCACCCATTTGTAAGTTACAAATACATCTTTCTAATTTTTTCAAATTAATATAACATAATAACCTTACCCAATTGTAGAAACGAATCATAATTTTGAGTGAGAAGCCCCTTAAAAGTTCAAAGTCTTATCTGTATTACCCCTGACAACACCCCTTTAAAGATAAGAGTTTCAAACAGTTTAAATACCTAAATTCCAGTCTTAACTATACCATAAAAGGTGATAATTGTTTTTCAATGCAGGTGAAGTAATTATGAGTAATTATGGAATATAGTAGCTTAAAAAACAGTGAAAAGTTGAATTTTTCTAAGGTAAGCAAGGATTTACACTTTTAATAGTAATATAGGATCAAATTTGACCAAAATATAAGCTGTAATGCACAAAAAACTACGTTATATAGAGGAGGGGGAAGGGGTATAGTTAGGGATCTCAAAATAACTTCCCGGGATATACTTTAGCCTGTAGACACATCCCTGAAAGTTTCAATTCTCTAGCCCAACAACTTTCCAAGATAGCAAAAAGTCAATGGATTAGAATTTTACCGATCTATTTTGCAAGTTTTACTTTTGTAGTACACATTTAAAAAGGTCATCTAAGGTCAGGATCATCTAGAGAGGGAGGAGGTAGAGGTAGGTAGCCTACTTCAAAATTCCTTCTTGGGAAGAATCATTTTAGGTCTCACATCAAGAAAGATTAGCAACACTTCAAGAAATTTATTATCAAATTTCTTATGAATATTTATCTTGATTTAATAGCAGTCAACCTAACCATTTGTGCACCAAACCATCCTCTATACCACACTGTAATGATTTGTTTGTGTATGGTGAAGTCCTCACTTCTCAAACATGCAGTCAGTCTGGTATTATAATCTCCTTTTGTTAGTATAAAAGCTTATTCCAATAGGCAATGTATAGAACATCCCCCCCCCCCCAAACAAAAAACAGACCCTACCCCAAATACTAACAAAAATGTTCCACATCTTGGGTGGTCTAACCCACTATCTTAAAGTTCACATGAGAGGTGGAACTCAATGGATAACACAATGGTGGAGATGAGGGTATTTTTCACTATCTATAGTAAAAATAACTTTCAAGAGGTCCTTTCTAGAAACTCCAAAAAAGGAAAACATCTTCCCAATCTAAAATAATTTCCCTCCCCTTGCTAAAACTCCTCCTTCACAAAACCTCCAAATATACTTAAATATTTCTCCTGATACCCCCTTGAGATAAATAAGATAGCTTCATTATGATTGCTATCTTCAAATTGTTAAAATCAATGTTTTCTTTAAACATTAACTATGATAGACCTTTGCTAATAGCCCTTCAAGATTCTAAATCAGTAAACATAATACTTGATTTAAAAACCCTTCTTAATATCCCTATATAGTCTGTTCTATGGACCTCAAACAACTACCCAACTAAAATAACCATTACCAGTTAAGGGATTTTTTGTTAACCACAACAAAAATACCTTCAGTTAAGTGACTGCAGATATCACTCAACTGGGCAAACCAGAAGCTAATGACCAAAAGTCAAGCAAGCTTTTCTTATTCACACTCAGAGAAGAAAACAATATTTTAGGCCAGATATTCCTCTTTGGTCAAATAAAACCCCACAAGATGTACAAGCCATTGCCAAAAATGTCTGAAACTAGAACACACAACAAATAAATGCAGTGAATTCTTACAAGCCTGCAGTAAATGTAAAAGTTCCCATCCCAAAAGTATGGCAAATTGTAAAAATGATCAGCCTACATGTATGAACTGCAAAGGCTGCCATGATTCTTCCAATAAAACACTATGCCCTGTATATAAAGAAAGAGCACTAACACTCCAAATAGCAACAGAGAAAGCTATACCTTGCCCATTTGCAGCTCTGGCAGCAAACAAAGCCCAATCACACCAAACTAAACCCTTTACAAAACCACCAAATAATTTCACTCACAGAACACTCAACCTACCCAAAGCAACAAGTACCCCCCTTAAGACTCCTCCTCAAAAACATCCAAGCTCACATTCTTATGAGAGCAAATCACCTAGGCTGAGCCAAATAGCCTTCATATCTAATGATATGAAGTCAGTCTGGCCACCCCTCCCAAACAGAAATGAATCAGAAGCATTACCAGGAATTAATCCCCTAATTGATGACAAGCCATATGAAAATAGAAACAAGCTAACATCCAATATATGCCTCCTTATACTAAATTCTAACACAGTTCAGCCCATGAACTTACAACAGCCACAGAAAGCAAAAATCAAAAATGAATTGGCAAACATGTACCTACCCAATCACATGCTTATCCAAGCAAAAAAGAATCTCACTATACTGCTAGAAAAGCTAAACATGAACACACAGTCATATGAAAGCTAAAGCAACAAAGCAGCACATCACAATACTTCAGTTGAATGTAAGGTCACTCAGAAAATAAGTTAGATGAACTCATATCTTTTATGAATAATAATTCCATTGATATTGCTTGCCTTCAGGAGACCCATTTGATGAAAACAAACAAACAAAGTCTCTAGGATATACTATCCTGAGAAAAGCCATGTCTTCAGAGAGAAAAGGTAGTAGTGTAGCTTTAATAATAAATAAATAACATCAAGCTTTGTGGCATTAACTGTCCAGAATTTTTAAATAATGTTGATGCAATTGGAATTGATGTTTGGCTGAATAATACCAAAACTTAAATAATAAGCTCTTATAACCCTAATGGCCAAACTATTGATGGCTTGAATTTCTTCAGTTATATAACTAATTCCAATATCCT
The DNA here is from genome assembly GCF_032884065.1 of Artemia franciscana. Classification (NCBI taxonomy): domain Eukaryota; kingdom Metazoa; phylum Arthropoda; class Branchiopoda; order Anostraca; family Artemiidae; genus Artemia; species Artemia franciscana. Next base: position 11,481,365 of record NC_088876.1, read on the forward strand.
AGAAAACATGATTATTTGTGGAGATTTTAATGCCCACAGCCTTCTGTGGGGGATAAGCCAGCAAAAAAAGCTGGTAAGTTTATTGAAAGTTTAATATCAAATAATACTGAATTAACAGTTGCTACCCATCTAAATACATATTTTAAGCCCAAAAGGGGCAAATTTTCCACAATTGACCTACAAATTGTGTCAATAAATATTTTGAGTAAAATTTGTATAAAGAAAATTGATAACCTTTGCACAGACCACTTTGCCATAGTTGTGTTGCAAGAGCAACACTTTGGTTTTGTTGTGTGTTTTTTTCCCTAGCACCCTGATTTCAGCTTATTCCTAGAAAGTGGTAAGGGTCTAACCTCTGTGGTTTTTATGGAAAGTGTGGACCTTTGGCTGAATTGATGAATATGACTTTGCATTTTGGAAAGTTTTGTAGAACTCTTGCCTGGGGCTGAAAATCTGTTGTTTCTACCCATTTCTGTTCATGATTTCACCTGAGTTCATCATTTGTTTTTTTGCACTTGGGTATGCAGTAGAGAAACAGCATCAGATGTGCCTCTTAAACTTTATAAGTTCTCTTGTTGCTAAAAAAATTAGTTTATCCTTTGCTCCTTTCTTCGTGATGATATTAAAAACTTGGTCTAAGGCAAAAAAAGTAAAATTTGGAATTAAGACAAATAGATATTTTTTTTTCAACTGAAGTTGATAGCTCTTGATTAAAATAGCTCTGATTAAAGTAGGCTGATACAGAAATGGCATCAGATATGCCCCTTAAACTTTAAAAGTTCTCTCATCGCTAAAGAAATTAGAGTTATCCTTTGCTCCTTTCTAAGTGATGATGTTAGAAATTTGGCCTATGGCAAAAAAGTCAACTTTCAAACTAAGACAGATAGATTTTTTTTTTCAATGGCAATTGATAGCTCTTGATGTGCTGATCAAAGTATATGTCATCCATTCTTTGGTAGAAAAATTTCTTCATGAGATATATCAGTTTGAAAGTTTAAAGGGGTTGACAACTTCAGTTGTAAGATACACACTGAAATCAAAAATAAGCTGATACAGAAATGGTATCATATGTGCCTATTAAACTTTAAAAGTTCTCTCATTGCTAAAGAAATTAGAGTTTATCCTTTGCTCCTTTCTATGTGATGGCGTTAGAAACTTGGCCTATGGCAAAAAAAAGCCAACTTTTGAACTAAAACAGATCGATATTTTTTTTTATGGCAGTTGATAGCTTTTGATGAGCTGATCAAAGTACATATCATCCATTTTTTGGTAGAAAAATTCCTGCATGAGATATTCCAGTTTGAAAGTTTAAAGGGGTTGACTTCAGTAGTAAGGTACACACTGAAACCAGAAATAGGCCAATACCAATTTTGAGACATATAGGGGAGTTTTAAGCAACAGTCAGCTTAAAATCATCTTCAGCAATGAGAGGTTTGCAACTTTTGCTAGTTGGTGTACCTATTATTTGTTTCTGGTGTATTTGATAGTAAGACCAATCAGGTTCGAGTTGTAAGACATGTAGGGGACTTGTAAGTAATAATCGGCTGTTGGGCTACAACCATCTTCAGCAATGAGGGGTTTGTAACTTTTGCTAGTTGCATCGAGGGGTTTGCGAGTTGGTGTACCTAGTATTTATTTTAAGATCCTTACAGATTAATAACTTCAGCGTTTGATCAAAGCAAGGAAACAAAACCAAACTATTGCTCTTGCAACACTTTAGTCACCGAATTCAAACAAAGGTTGCTGCAACACCTCATGTTGCCCATGCAACATAGATGTTGTTTCCTCATTAAATGAACAAGCTAAAATTCTACAACATGACCCCAAATGTATGAACACTAAAGCAAATTGGATTATCTTCAAAAATAAGCTCAATGATGAAATTTTAAGTCTCACCCAGGAATCATATATTTCACCTGTAAGAGCTGACACACGTACTGAAGTTTCGGCATCCATACTAACAAATACAGCCAAACTTGCTATCCCCAAGACAACACCCAGGAAAACACACTCCTAAACCATGATGGACAAAGCAGTGCCAAATTAAGTGGAGAACAAATAAGGCAGCTAGGACTGCATATCTAAAAAAAACTCTCTTACTACATATTTAAGTAAATTACAAGCAGAGGATAATCTCAAGAGGACTATAATAAATGCTAAATATAATTGCTGGAATAATTTTGCAAATAATCTTTCAAGAGAAACAGGTGAGCTAATTATACATAAAGTCATAAGCCACATCTGGGGGAAAACATCCCCCAACCCACTCCAAAATGAGCTACTATATAATATTACTCAATATGATATTACCCATATTTGTATCTGCTGTCTCATATACAAATAAGGGACAGCAGATAAACTGGAATAAAATTAAAATCATGGCCATAGATCTGTCTTCTCCTGTCAGTCTTGACAGAACAACTAGCATAGTTGTCCAAAGGTTCACCTACCTGAGATCCACAACTTCTTTGGATGGCATGCTTGAGCTCCCTAAGCTGCAAGCAGAGCTATCCGTTGTTCAAATAAACAGCAAATTTGTAATGCCCTTGTTGGTTGTGTCATGCTTTATTGAGCTGAAACTGGCAAGCATCAGCTGCAGCCATAACAACCATTGATGAATCCAGTCAAATAGCAGCCAAGCATACCTTGTGATGGTTTGGGCACCTACTTTGAATGCACCCACACTTACCCACAAACACAATCTTTGTCCTTGACCCTATCAAAGCCAGTTGGAAGAAACCTTGTGGCCAACCAAAGAAACAATAATCTGATAGCTTATCTGAGCTCCTAGTGATTGTAAACATCAGACCAAGCAAAGCGCATACCCTTGAGACAGACCAAAGTGGATAGAGGAGGCAGAGGTCACTACAAAGCAGCTCTTGAAACTATGGGTGAATTGCATAACTTAATGCCCTTGCTTTGAAGCTCTGTGGGGTTAGCATCCCCAAATAAATAGTGGTTGGACCTTTCCACAATGCTGAACAAAATAAGTGTCCAAAAATGTTTTGGATGTATCTGGGGAATGAAGTAGATTGGGAGGGATGCTGATTGCTCTCCAATTACTTTTTATTCTTAAAAGGGGTGCTAGAACTACAATTTCCAATTAAATCAGCTCCTTTCAAAAATTTCTATGACTACTCCCTCTACGTGAAGTGTCTTGGTGAAAAAAAAAGAAATATGATAACACATTGTTCACGCTTTGGTCTTTTACTTTGGTCAACTTTTGGTTAGTTCAGCACCCCCAGCAAGCCCTGAAAGTTTCAGTTTATACACCAAGCAGTTCTGAAGATAATGCTCATATGTACTTCTGACAATCTGCATGTGCACAACATGTTTTGATTCTTTTCAACTTTCTCCTCAATATTCCCTGAAATTTTCACCTTCGTTTAAGCCCTTAGCTGTAGCCTTTTTTTAGCCTTAGTTATAGTAATGGTAACAGTTGTAGTAGTAGAACTGCTAGCAGTAATAGTAGTAGGATTAGTAATAACAGTGGTAGTATTAGTGGTAGTACTCGGAGTAGTCTGTACATTTTGCCTTTTGGTCAGTTAAACATCCCCCCCATCAAGCCCTGGAAGTTTCAAATTCCTAGAATAAGCTGTTGCTATGACGTTGCTGATAGCCTTTTTGATAACCTGTAACTTGTTTATGTAAACAGTTCCTGGGGAATTGCTGATTATTTTGAAAGCCTGCATGCACATTGTGTGTTTTAATTTAGTTCAATTTCTCCCTCAAGATTTCCTGATTTTTTCATCTTAATACTCTTTGCCTTAATATTAGTTGCAATAAAATCAGCAACTGGAGCAGTATTAGTAGTAGTGGTAGCAATATTAGTAATAGCAGGCACTTATTTTCTTTTTCATCAAAATTGATCTGTTGACAACCTGTATGCACGTGGTGTGTTTTGATTTAGTTCAACTTTCCTTCAATATTCTCTTAACTTTTTACCTTTAAACCCTTAGCCTTAGTAGTACTAGTATCATAGTAGTAGTAATAGCAGTTATAGGAATATTAGTAATAGTGTTCTATTAGTAGTAGCAGTAACAGCAATTGCAGTTATATTAGTAACAGTAGTAATTTGCGCATATTGCCTTTTCGTCAGTTGAACATCCCTCTCATGATGCTTCAGCTGGAAGGTTCAGCTTCATGCAGTAAGCTGTTTCAAGGATATTGCTGATTTACCCTTTTGAAAATCTGTATGTTCATATTGTGTTTTGATTTAGTTCCAGCTGAAGTAGTAGTAGCACGCAGATATTTTCTTATTGGTCAATTAATCATCCCTTAAAGTTCCAATTTTATACCATAAGTCATTTCTGAGTTACATCCTTTTAACAACCAGTATGTACATAATGTGTTTGGATTTAGTTCATTAATTCCCTCTATATTATCTGAAAGCTTAACCCGAATGCCCTTGGTCTTCTGGAACACTAAAGGTGAAATATGCCCTCTTCCCCAATAACAAATACTATATGTAAACAATGGGTAAATTGCATAGCTTAAAGCTCTTGTCCTGAGAGTTGTGGAGGGGGAGGGTTTACATACACAGAGATACAGTGTCTGGAAGTTTCAACCATGCTGAGCAAAATCGGTATCTCATAGTTTTGATGGGATATGTTAGGGAAATACTGGGTGTAGAAGGGGGCTGGTTGACTCCAATCACTTCTGACTCTTAAAAAGGGCACTAAAACTTTCAATTTCCAGTTGAATGTGCTCCTTCTGAAGTTTCTGCAGCAACTCCTTTTATATGAAGTGCCTTGGTGAAAACAATACATTGTGCACACATCACTCTTTACATAGGATGCACTATTGAGCTACCTTTGATGAAATCATTATAAAATTCAGGTACCTTTGTTGATTTCCTGGAAATTCAAAAAAGGCTAGAAGAAAAGTGCATAATTTGAGGCAAAGCAGCTTAACTCTGATGTACTGGTAGATCTGATCAGTGATTCTCCACAGGAATTAGCCAAGCCCTTATTTATAGATACAGCACTATTACTCAGATTACTTGATACTCAACCCTGTAGAAGGTCAGATATGTAACCCCAATTCCAACTTCAATGATTTTAATGAACTTTAAATGATTTTATTGGTATCCATCCTATAACACTAACCCCATTTTTTAGTAAAGTACATCACTGCACTGATTTATCCGATGAACTTACTGTTAAACCTTGTTAAAAAGGATTTTTTCTGGTGTCAGCACTAATAGAAAGCCAGTAACTCCCCTAAACTGTCCTTAAACATCCTTTCTATTGTTAAATTCCATTACCTGACTTGATAAGGTTCTACAAAGACTAGATGTGAAAAAGACGGGAATGTGGTCAAACCTTGTTGCAATTGATTTTTGTCAAGCATTTGACCTGATACACAGTGCACAGAAACACTGATAACTCTGAACTCCTGATACACAGAAACTCTGATAATTGTCTGAACTATTTGATATGAATTGTTATTGAATTTCTTTAATCAGAATCCTTTTTAGCTTCCTTGCTAATAGGAATAAAAAATAATACCAGGATGAATTTTCTAATCAAACAGTTCGTGGTAATGAACTGTAGTAAGGAGCGACTGGGCTCAATAGTAACCAAAACTCTAAAAAATGGAATTTCGGTACTAATAGCTACATCAAAAGAATAACATTTTAATGCTGATTTTAAATATATAAGTTTCATCAAGTTTAGTCTTACCCATCAGACGTTACGAGCCTGAGAAAATTTGCGTTATTTTAGAAAATAGGAAACACCCCCTAAAAGTCATAGAATCTTGACGAAAATCACACCATCAGATTCAGCGTATCAGTGAACCCTACTTAAGGAGTTTCAAGCTCCTATCTACAAAAATTTAGAATTTTATATTTTTTGCCAGAAGGCAGATCATGGATACGTGTTTATTTGTTTGTTATTTTTTTTTTTCCCAGGGGTGATCCTATCGACCCAGTTGTCCTAGAATGTTGCGAGAGGGCTCATTCTAACGGAAATGAAAAGTTCCAGTGCCCTTTTTAAGTGACCAAAAAACTGGAGGGCACCTAGACCCCCTCCCACGCTAATTATTTTCCCAAAGTCAACGGATCGAAATTCTGAGATAGCCATTTTATTCAGCGTAGTTGAAAAACCTTATAACTATGTCTTTGGGGACGACTTACTCCCCCACAGTCCCCGTGGGAGGGGCTACAAGATACAAACTTTGACCAGTGCTTACGTACAGTAATGGTTATTGGGAAGTGTACAGGCGTTTTCAGGAGGATTTTTTGGTTGGAGGCAGGGGGTTGAGAAGAGGGGGATATGCTGGGGAAATTTTCCATCGAGGAATATGTCATGGGGGAAGAAAATTTCCATGAAGGGAGCGTAGGATTTACTAGGATTACTTAAAAAGAAACAATGAAAAAATAAGTATGAAAAGTTTTTTTCAGCTGGAAGTAAGTAGCAGCATTAAAACTTTAAACGAACTGAAATTATTACCCATATGAGGGGCTCACCTCCTCCTAATACCTCGCTCTTTACGCTAAAGTATTTTTAGTAATTTCAACTATTTATTCTGCGGCTTTTGTGATTCGGGGGTCATTCTTTACGAATTGGGACAAAATTTAAGCTTTAGTGTAAAGAGCGAGGTACTGACGAGGGGGCGAACCCCCTTATATATGTAATAAAAACATGAGAATACAAATGTTCTTTACGTAAGCTAATTTATAAGTTACGTATATCTTTTACTTATAAAAAGATTCGTAAAAAATTAAAAGTTCTAGTTGCCTTTTTAATTAATCGAAATTCGGAGGTCAATTAGGCTTCCTCCCCCGCTCTTTTTTTCTCAAAATCATTCGATCAAAATTGTGAGAAAGCCATTTAGCCAAAAAAATAAATATACAAATTTCGTTTTAAATATTCCTCTGCGGAGAGCCAAAATCAAAACATGCATTGATTCAAAAACGTTCAAAAATTAAATTAAAAAAAACAAGTTTTTTAAATGAAAGTAAGGAACGACATTAAAACTTAAAACGAACAGAAATTACTCCGTATATGAAAGGGGCTTTTCCTTCTCAACGCCCCGCTTATTACGCTAAAGTTTTTTACTGTTTTAAAATGTAGAGTTACGAGAAAAAGTCAAACTTTAGCGTAAAGAGCGGGGCGTTGAGAAGGAAAAGCCCCTTTCATATACGGAGTAATTTCTGTTCGTTTTAAGTTTTAATGTCGCTCCTTACTTTCATTTAAAAAACTTGTTTTTTTTATTTAATAACTTATGGATTAACTGTGGTATACAACAGGGTACAGTACTCTTTTGGTGCTAGTCTTGTTTCTTGTTATTGTAAAGACATTGGTGGTAGGATATCCATATTACTGAAAATCATTCAACAATCCGTCCTTACAAAAAAAAAAAAAGAATCCAAAGTTATCCTGTGCAGACCAGGGAAGATGCTTGATAATATTTGTAAGGGAGCTAATGCTGTTGATTTGTCTGTTAATATTGACAAGTCTCTTGTATCCAGCTTTTTCTATCTAAATGATAGTGTTAACATCAGCATACCTCTTCTGACATCTCAAAGGGCTGATAAAATAAAGCCACCCAGAGTTTCTATAATTTCTGTCCTTTGATGGGAAAAATAGGTCACTATTATGATAAAAAGAGAAAATGTGGGACTTCATTCATTAAAAGTTATTTCAAGGTATAGATCCTTTCCCTGTACCTCCTCCATATCTACCAAACTTTTGTCTGTCCCACCCTAGAGTATTGTTGCTCAGTATGGTATTTCATTGTGACCTTCTGAGAGTTTTGACTTATAGGAGAGGCTTCGGTTTAAGGCTTTAGTTATTGCCTCTAGGGAGTCTAAGGTCTCTTTTCTGGGATCGCTTGAAGAGTTTAAGCTTGAAACCTTATGTGACTACCGTTTGTATGTTTGACTATCACTTTTGAATTATTCATATTCGCTAACTTTTTTGTCATTCTAATTAGCACTTATTATTCTACCTGTTTAGATGAGAAGAAAACAGCCAATGAACAATTATCAAAGATTATAGATGAATGTATGGGTATCAATGTCAAAGTGTCTGCAAAACGAACACCAAGAGAAGAAGAAGCATTAGATCGAGTAAATATTTACATCAATAATCTTGTGATGAATGTTAACAGGGATACCACTGGTGCTCGCCAGGAGTGTATTGATGCGCTGAAATCGTTGATACCTGAAAAACTTGAAGAGACTGGTGAGTTGTTTTCTTTTATGGAATTGCAGTCTTGATATTTTCAATTAGAAATAGCTATCATAGAAGAAGAAGCTGTGTCCATTTAGCATGTATTGACTGTAGTTGCTCTCAGAGAAAGTCCTAAGGACTTGTTTATTGAACGAAAGTTTTGCTCAAGAAAATAGTAATTTCTTAGGTTCTGTTGCTTGTTTTGCATTAAAAAGAAAAGAAAAAAGCAATTATTCTCGCTGTAATAACCTTATCTATGGTGCAGAATAAAAAATCAAGTCCAGACTGTGAAAACAAGTATTCAGATTATCAGAAAGACTGAAAATTGTTGTAAACTGTAGTATAGTAGTATTGTTGTCCTTTCAGGCAACAACACAAACATTGTTACTTCGACGCTTGGACTATTCGTCCACGTAATTAGTTAAAATTATTAAAGGTTAAAATTAATTGCTAAATTGATTAGCCTTGAGCTTCTTCAGCTCTTCATTATTTTTGAAGTTTCAATAGTACAAAATAAGCACATACATGGCTAGAATATAGATTATAATTTAATATTCTAGAATATAATGTTGCTTTTAAGTTCTCCACATTGCACTATATAACCACTTGCTACGCCAGCCCATGCGAACACTCGCACAAGAAAAGAAAAAACTGAAGCCAGTGCATACAGTAGGAGCATATTCAGGGTTCTTTATATATATATATATATATATATATATATATATATATATATATATATATATATATATATATATATATATATATATATATATATATATATATATATATATACATATATAGCCATGACTTGACTTGCCCACAACTATTCCATATGTATATGTATATATTTATATAAGTGTTTGTTGCAAGTTAAAATGGATTATTTCTAGTCTGTATTCGAGAAAAACAGTTATTTAGTACGCTTTTTCATGTGTCTGTGAAAGCTGTTTTGATTAAAATGATTCTGATAAGATGTCAGAAAGAATTATCAATTAGGACCGTAATCCAGATTTTTGTGTGGATGTAAGTGTTGGTAAATTCAACAACACATACTCATTGATTTTGTCTGTGTGTAGTAGTAGTAAATAATTATTTTTATATAATAGCACAGCAAAAGCGGAGCTTGCAATGATATGCTAGAATAAAAAGAAAAAAAGAAAGAGCATGGAGCATGAGACCATTTACCGAAACCAACATAAAAATAAACAAAAAAACATTACAATATAAATATAAAACCCCAAAACAACACATTGAAAAATACAGAAAAATAACCCACTGAAAATATAGTTAATCTGTTTTGAAAGCATACCTACCAAGCAACTCCACACGTAAATCAGATTTAAACTGGTTAAAATTACCATTATCCTTAATACCCTTGCTAAGTTTGTTCCAAAGCTTGGAAGCTCTATAAACAAGAGAAAAAGAAGGCCTACTAGAAGCAAGTCGAGGAACCTCAATATTTCCTCGCATCCGAGTATCGTGTTGGTGAACATCTGACCTCTCACAAATATACGTGCAAAACAATTTGGAAGGTCCTCATTATGATACTTATATATAAAAATCAGGCAATCCGGATGCAGGCATTATATTTATTTCACTATAGACCGACCTTCGACGATGTAACGAGGGGAAAGTACCAAGCCATATCGAGGAACAAAACGAAATATAAAGGTGAATAACGGAAAAATATAACAGCCGTAAAATATTTGGGGAGAAAATATGTTTTATTTTAAGCATCATACCTAGGTTACGCCACAGTATTTTAGAAATCGACCTCACATGTTCCTGAAATGATAGGGTTTCATTAACATCAATTCCGAGGTACTTGGTGAAGCGTGTACGTTTAATAATTCCCCGCTCTGATATCAGTTCAGTGATCCAAAGATAAAAATTTGAGGATCTAGAAAAATATAACAAAATTTGACTTACCTATATTCAGGTCAAGGTAATTGATTTTTACCCTTGTGCATATCTTGGTCATTGCCCCATATAATGTTGACATAAGCAGTTGTTCCGTAGGGGCTACACACATCAGCGTTGTTTCATCCGCAAATAAGGGCGCAGTGACCTGTGTTTCACTTGGACCATTATCAACAAAATCAGTAATGCTGGGTAGGGCATTAACAGAATCAGGCAGATCATTAATGATGAAATTAATTTGCCAAAAGATGATATTTTTGGGAGTTGTTAGCCATGGATAAGATAGTGATTTCGCAACTCGCCCGCTTTCAATATTTCAGGTAAAAGAATGTCTCAGAAACAGCTTTTTGGACAAGAATTGTAACGCTGTTTGACACCAGTGGGACTGTCTTGGTGGCACTGCGGGTAAGACAGTCCACTGGGCTGCAAACGATTACCCAATTTTGCTTTAAGTACTTAATTAGCATGGGTCCCCATTTTTTTTGAAACTATATACTTTCCCATATATTTTTTTTTAATTTCCTGGCTGGACGATTTTCATTATTCGTTGTTTTTGGTATTTTTTTCAAACGAATCTTTAAAATGACATCATCTGTTTTTATTACTATTATTCTCTTTTCATGTACAGCATGCGTGATGTTTCTTTTGCTCGCTGTTTGAAAATGTATTTCTAATTTTGACTATCACTTTCAGAAAAACTGGGTCTCTTCAGTGATATTCATCCATCTCTAAGCTTTGAAGATCGTCAGAAGACTATTCATCGTTTACGTGGTCTGATGAGCTACATTCAATCTTTACAACAACAGGCTGTTCAAATGCTTGAGTGATATCAAAATCCGACTCCGAAATTTTTGCGTTTTTTGCTATTGCTATGTAAAACTTTTGTAGTATTAGTGTTCTTATCATTATTTCCTTTGGCGTGACCTTTTTTTACCGCAGCCAACCTTGGCAAAATAGGCTATAAATTTTTCTCTCCTCCCTCTGTCTTCCTACATCCTAAGTTTTAAAAAGAAAAGACTTTGTCAATGTTGGGGTCATCCTATGTTACTGCTAACATCCTAACTTAGCATTTTTGTATTTGGATCCATGATGCAGGTTTTAACAAATAGGTTCTTATTCAGAGGGGTTATGGTCATTGGAATTATTTATGAATTGCACAGACGTGAAGAGTCTTTTGTCACCGTATTTAAAGAAATTATTTCTTTCCAATACGATCATATGAAGTTAATAGCCTTATTTTGTTGCGAACTTTGTTTTGTGAGGGAAGGGCCATATGGAACAAAAGATGCTAATTGTATTCGATCAGAATTACCTTGAAATTTCTTATATTTAGTGCTAATTAAGGTGCTTCAAAGAAAAAAAAAATTTCTAGTTATTTTTTAACCATTTGTGCGAAAGCACAGGATGGTTGGCCCCCAACCCCCCATTGCACGTCCTGGATGAAGGGCTAAGAAATGGAGATCAGCACCGCCGGTAGGGACTGTAAAGTCTAATACTGTACTTTTTACACTATACCATTTGTATTATGGTGAAACCACAGTTGGAAGTTTTTCAATAAAGGAAGTTGAAATGTTGAAAATGATTTTGACTTTGTTCCCTTTTTTTATAATAAACTGTGGATTTTACAAATGGCTTTCTCATAAGATTAACAATTTTAGACATGCCATTTGTTGCTTGTATTACTAGTAATTAGTAGTTTAAAATTCTTTTTAATTCATATCTTGGTATTTCTATGTCCTTTGGTGGCGCAGTGGGTTTAACCTTGGCTTGGTAATACGGGACCCAGAGATCGAATCATGCTGCAGGAATGCACTGTAGGGCCGACGTAGGGACCTTAGCAGTCAAGAAGCGTCATTAATCCGATACAATACAATACAATTGGTATTTCTATGGGTAGAGAAAAGCCTACATGCAAAAACATCAAGACCCCCTGTACGACTGGCAAGTAGGAATAAATCCGAATGTACAATAGTATACAAATATGTAACCAACGACCGCAGATTTTTTATATTAACTTTTCATTATGTATCAGCCATTGTTGGGGAATATAAGAATTACAAAAAAAAACATAGATATTAAAAATTAAAAAAAAAAATAAGGAATTTTAGACTGGTATAAATTTTTTATTGGCAGCATTTTTGCAGAAGCTCCCATTTTCTGATCTCTTAAAAATCTTGTACTATGTTAAAATTTGGTTGAGCTATAATTTAAAATTAGATTTAGTTGTACCCTATTGAAATATAATAATTATATATAATATAATAATGTACTGATTATAGAAGAGAGCTGCTTGAGGACAACAAAGTGGGAAGCCATGCCAGTTTTTTGGCTTTGTACTTCTTGGTACAAAGGCGTCACTTTTCCTCGGGAGGGATTGCCTTATGGTAGACATGATTGAACTGCAGTTTCCAGAGTTAGCATTTGCGGCTTGAACAGTCGTGCCTGGAAATATGCTTGTGTCAATATGTTCGTTTTTTTTCGCCTTTTTCTCAATTTGGCCCATTCATTTTTTATTTACCATTAGCATACTTATGACCTTTTTCATTTTTTGATAGAAGAAGTAAGTAAAAAACGTGTCAAGTATAAAAAATTTATTCTTCTTTGTATTTTTCAACCTTGATGTCTTGAAAAGTGATAAAGGTATTGTAACTATGTTTTCGTGCAATTCGATCTCTTGGTTTTTAATTGTTTGTTCTTCGTGAAACATTTTTAATGTTGTATGGTTTTGGGAATCATTTTGTATTATTCGTCAACTAAATTCAACGCTTAGTAATAAATCGTCGTCACTATACCAAAGGGCTTATCCGACCTACGCTTAATTGAGCTTAGGTAAATTAGTAAATGGTTGGGACAAAAGCATCTTGTGTGTCTAAAACTACCAACTTTTACTGATTTTGTCTCTCCTTGACAAATATTGTTCTCACAAATAGATTCAAAAGCTATTTTTCATTTCTTTTAGAGTCATCGGACTGTTGCATATTGTCTTTAATGAGAGGGAAGATATCGTCTTAGATCTTGGGAAGGAGGGAAGATCCAGTTTAAATTCTTGTTCGTTAAATCTGATATCAGTTATATTTAGCCATTTTCTTTTAATTCTCTGAATGCATTTTCATTTCAAAGGATTTAGAAAAATAAACCAGAGCTTTCTTAAACATAAATTTGATTTTCAACAGAAAAAAAACTACCATTTTTTTATTGCTCCAAAAGGGATTATTTCTAGTGGAAAAGATACAACAGGAATAAGATTTGTTTTTTGAAGTTTTAGATTTTGGTTGCCCCCTTAACTCTTGTTCTCAAAAGCAAAAAAAAGTATATTTATCCAAAAACCTGAGCTGTAGCAAAAAGATAAAATAGGATTATCTGTGAAATTTGAAAAAAAAGTGCAAGGAATCTATATTGCTCGATAATGGATGCACAGTTCGTTTTCGTATTGGCAAAAAAATATGTTGTTTCTAAACGTACGATTGAATTTGATTTTCAAATTCTTCTCCTTATAGAGAGATGTCTATTTAGCTGGAATAGCAGGGAGGTATCTAATGAACCATAGCAATATTATTCAAATTGGCCTTAAATTATAATTGGGTGGCACGATCACAGCAGGTAGACGTTTTGAACAAGGTGTGTGTAGAAAAATTCCCACCGGTTTTTCAACCTTGAGGAACTTGAACAGTAAAACAAGTTTTGAAGCAGGTTAAACTGAATACGATCACAGCGAATGATTCGTTGTGGAAATCCCAAATTTTTCTTCAAGTTACGTAATTACGCTCGACTGTTTTAATTAATATATGGATGTAACACTTAATATCAGTGTTAGATGTATCGGCAATTTAAGTGTTGTGCTGTAAGTATAGATGTCGGATTTGTAGCTCAGGAAAGTTCTTAGTTGAGCGAGAAAGCGCAACTCGAAAAACTAAACTTTTGTTAATTACTTTTAAACACATTCTCATCCAAAACATAATTAGTGTGTCGTTCAGAAACTAAATCGATAAGCGCTACTTGTGTATTCAGTGACAGAGAATTCAGTCAACTCATCTTTGTGTATTTCAAAAGAAATTCCCTAAAATAAGAAAAATGACAAAACAGTTTTGTGCTTTAATAGTAAATATTTTTGTAAGAAGCCAATTCACTTCGTACATGTATCTGCGGAAATATCCTCTTTCCTCAAACACATGAGCCAACATCAAATACCATAAGCATTTTCCCGGCCAAATGATTAGTTCGTTGAAATTAAGACTAGTAATGTACTGTTTTTAAAGTTGTATCTATTTTTGTTGCGTGAAATTAATAAGTTTAGTTTTTGAGCGTCTTATACGTCACTGGCTCAAGGGATAGAGGAGAAACCTCAAGGTTGCAAACCACTGACTTTAGAAATTAACTACAACAACAGTTTAGCAATAGGATGTTTTTGTTTGTTTGTTTTTTTACTGAGAAGATATGTGTATAATAGTAAGTGCTTGTTTCTATCCCTTTTATATCTGGAAACGACCTCTTTTGGCTGTGAAATGAACTTGCATTTCGTGTTTTTTTTCAGTTTTGTCAACATTTTCACAAGTATAGTATTTAGCATTGCTTCTCCTTCGTTCTTGTTTTTATAACTCAGCAACAGGCAAAAGGATATGAATCAATTGATGTATAGTTTCATTGAGTTATAAAATCCCCATGGTCGTCAATCCCGAAAAATGTCAAAAGAATTTCAAAGAGAGCTATAAATTCGAAATAGATTAAAGGATTGAATTAACTCAAAATAGATTAAAGTGCATCAATTGATTGATTTACAGATTCATTGAACCATCAAAGATCTAGGACCATCGATCCCAAAAGATGTAAAAAAAATTCAAAGATAGCTACAAACTCAAAATAGATTAAAGTGCATCAATTGATTGATTTACAGATTCATTGAACTGTCATAGGTCCAGGACCATCGATCCCAAAAATTTCAAAGAGAGCTACAAACTCGAAACAGATTAAAGGGTATGAATGGATTGATTTACAGATTCATTGAACTATCAAATGTCTAGGACCATCGATCCCAAAAGATGTAAAAAAAAATCAAAAAGGGCAACAAACTCAAAAACAGTATGTCTTAGCAACAGGGGAACGATATCAATCAATTTATATATAGATTCAGTAAACTTTAAAACGCCGAGGGCCGTCGATTCCAGAAAAATGTAAACAGAAAAACAATTGATGAAGTAACGCACTCGAAAAAGACTTAGACTTAGCAATCGAAAATCATATAGATGGATTGATATTTAGATTCATTTAACAATAAAAGGCCCAGGGCCGTCGACCCTAAAAATTTTCAAAAAGACTAAAGAGAGCAAGATACTCGAAAAAGAGTACGACTTAGCTGCAGGGAAAGGAAGGCAATAGATTGATATATAGATTTATTGCAGTATAGAAAGTCCAGGGACGTCGATCGCAAAAATATGTCAAAAATAAGACTATCACAAGATTAGAGGGTCAAAATTGCGGATGTAGTTTCATTAAAAAAGGGACCTCTAGGTATTATTTTGGACTCTAAACTTTTTTAAAAAAAAACAATGAGGAAAAGAAGCACTAAAGGCAACCAAAAATGAAACTTGTCTAAAGAGAAAAGATAAATAAAGAAGGTATTTTGTGTCGGTGCTTGTTAATATCAAAAGCAGTATAAGAAATGGAATGATGATTTGCATATATCTTTCCATGATCAGAATCGGATTGATAACTAAGAAACAGATCTTCTGAGAATCCTGGAAGGAGGGTAGTTTCATGAGCCATTCCTGTCCTCCAAGAGTTTTTTTTTTTGGTTTTTCCTTAATTTTCACATTCAAACTATTTATTTTTAAAGACATAAACCTAAATACAAAAATAATATTAACCTAATAGCAAAAATTAGAAAGTCTGTTTTGATGTGAAGCTGGAATACCGGTCTGATGGGTAACTTTTTTTTCTCTCTCTATATACTTTTAAACAGCTCGAGATCAGGTGCTTTTGAACCATTTCAACAAAAATTAGCAAGCCCGTTTAACAGCTTAACAGCTGCTACCTATCTACTATTGAACGGTTTTGAGAATGGCTCTCACCTTTTTGTTCAGTATGAACAAATGGTTTCATCTATCGTGACTTGTTGCACCTGAATATTTGATCACGCCTTTGGACTCCTTCAGCTGATTCTGGGATTCTTTCTAAGTCGTTGGCAGCCAGTTCCTTAGAAACAAAACCTCCGTCTATTTCAGTTAGCGATTTTTTTCCCAAAAATTTTGTTGTCAGTCTTTTCAAACAATTTTCACCCGCTTATCTAAGTCCGAATCCTGCGTTTCTTTCTCACTTTTGTCTTCAAGGCTTTTAGTCGCTGTATGTGCAATTCATAACCTTTTTTTTTACAAGACTTTGCCAGTTTTATTAAATATTTAGCAACAGGAACATCTCTCCGAGTCCATCCAACCGATCCATTACAAATTGTCGTCCACTAAAAGTTATCTCATTCATAGAAGCTGTCTTTACTATGTATTCTCCTGGAGGTGGAAATAGCACTCTCGACACCGGCAGATCTGTTTGAAATAGTTTACAATGTTTTTATGACTGAAGAAAAATTCAATTACTTTCATCCCTCACCTTGTTCCACCAATCGTCACTCTTTTTTGGCTCTCGCGAGTCTTAATAACGAGATTAACTTAAATCCGTCAACTAACGCAACTTTCGAGCAATAGATGATAAACTCTGAACAGAAACCAGCCTAGAAATCTTATTGGGGTGTGGAAAAATTAAACCTTTATACGATTGCAAAGTTTTTCTGCGGAGAAATCTATTTTAGGTATGTGCTGAAATGTGTTTCCCCTTTCTCCTCTTATCTGCCCTATAATAAATGATACAAAGAATAAGGCGTTAAAAGGATCGTAGTTACGTTCTTGTAGCTGCAGCGATTCTGGCCCAGCTTGCTGCCGCACAGAGTTTTGGAATTTCCAAATTTGTTTTCATAATTAAGAATTTTCGTAACCTGGATCGAATCTGAATAAAGGATACAAGTTCTGAAACTGTAGTAGTTGTAAGATTTTATCGCAAGACTGTTTTCTTAAGAACACATTCTTAACCCATCAGTTGCTAGATGTGGCTCGTCCTTTACTATGTTGCATATACTACTGCTCCCAAGACTAGTCAGTCCACTTTAGACAGGCAGTAGCGCTGAAGACTATAAAAACATCTCTTGTTTTAGGTGAGCAAGAATATATTCCAAGAACTATATGGATACATCTTTCAGCTACGTTCGGGAGGTAAAACATTTTAATCAAAGCAAGACAAGGGGGATTTGAGGGACCTAACTTCAATATAAGGGACCAAAGTTTCTATTTGATTTTAGGAACTTTTGTGGAAGCACTCAGCTTGAAAAATGAGTGATTAAATCATATTAAACAAGCAAATACATCAACCGCCAGAAGTGAGTTCCTTGTTCCATAGAAACTTAAGCATACGGTCCAACAGCCTGGTTACTCGAGTGCAATAGGACACCGACTTAAGCTTCTTCGTACAATCAATATAATCGTCCAACGTTTCTGGTGGAAAGACTGAAAACAGGGGTGAATAAAGGACAATTCAGGTGAAATTGATTACAAATAGGAGACCCAAAGAAAGGGTTCCAATGACAAATATATAAATAGTTTCACTTTAAATTGATAAATACGAAACCCTTTAAAGAGAGCGACAAACGGATAAAAAACAAGGCTTGGTAACAGGGAATGGGGCATCAATAAATTTATAAATAAATTCATTAAATTATAAAAGGCTCAAGGTTGTCGATCCCTAAAAATGTTGAAAAAGAACAACATTTAACCTGAAAGAGCATGAATAAGCAGTAGGAAAAGAACATCAATATATTGATATATAGATTCCTTCGACTACATATAAAATGTCAGAAACACTTTAAAGACAGCAACAAACATAAATAAGAGAATGACTTAGCAAAAAGGAAGAGGATATCAATATATTAATGTATAGTTCCATTAAACTATGAAACGATCCTAAAAAAACATACCATAAAGCGCAAAAAATTTGAAAAAGATCAGCAATGCAGTCGGACGTCTACTGTATATAGCAGAATTCACGAGAGTAAATTACCTTCCTGAATGTAGAAAATGCTTCGCTTATAAGAAGATATGGCTTTCTCTGAGGTGCCATTACTTTGTCTTTCTGGTTCCTAACGGGTAATAGTTCTAATTTCATATACTATAAAAGTACATGTCAGATTTTTATTCATGATAAATTATACTGAAACTTTACCAAGTAATATGAGAATTAATAAGTTTCATTGCATTTCCAAGCGGTAAAATGAATTTATTTTTTTTTACTAATGAATGGCTTTGCCTTTCTGATTTTGTTGTTTTGACATTGTTTAGCCAGTTTCTTAGTTGTTGTGCTACTTTTATGATTTCTTTTTTTTTTTTTTGTGGTTTAATGACTTATGATGGTCATTTTCTGAAATTAAATATCTTATCTTATGAAGTCACAGCTGGCAACTGGAAGTAATCCATTTCCCATTTCAACATGAAAATGAAAAGCTTCATTTTGGAATGTTTTTGATTTTTAATGTGAAATAAATGCACCAGGCCAATGGTGCCATATACAGAGCGAGGAGACAACCGTTGGAAGTCGTTCTAGGATTGATCATAAATAAACAAGGCAATGTTTATTAACATCAAAGATTATATGGAATAAGATGGTACAGTGGAAGCGAAATTAAAAAACAAACAAAACTGTCAGTCATCTTTTTTCTGTACTAAATCGGTTAATAGCAAAGGAAATGAACCAATCAAAGAGATAATATTGGTAAAGAACTGCGTTTTACTCTCCATTACTTTCCACAAAAACGGTAACGTTTTAAAAACATTTATAACTAAATTTTGCAATTCAGCCACATGTAGAATGCCACTATTGCTAGGTTTCAGCTTTACAAATTGACCAACGATTTGGAACAGCTAAAACATATCTAAAAACAATTTCTAGAACAAAAGAAAAATTCGAATCTTCCACAAAGACTTTTTAAATCAGTATTTGAACTCTATGTTTGTCCTCAAAAAATACTTTGCAATTGGCGAAATAAATTTATGTGACGATACACTTCTGTAAGTTGCCTATTGATCGTCAGTAGTGGTTAACATTGAGATATAAGCACCAGTTTTTATTATATTTATATTATTATATATTTATATAATAAATTTATTATATTATATTTATATTATAGTTATATAATATATATATATATATATATATATATATATATATATATATATATATATATATATATATATATATATATATATATATATATATTATATATATATATATATATCTTCCTTTTCTCCTTCTGCCTTTTTTTTATGTGTTTGTGCTGTTGCATTGGTGATTTCTCTTTTCATGATATATATATATATATATATATATATATATATATATATATATATATATATATATATATATATATATATATATATATATATACATATATATATATATATATATATATATATATATATATATATATATATATATATATATATATATATATATATATATATATATATATATATATATATATATATATATATATATATATATATTTGAGAATTTAGAGTGGCGAAACCCTATATAGGCCAGTGTATTCTCCTGATGAGCCCTTTTGTTGGGTGTTGCCTCTGAATTATTTGTCTATATTATTTTTTCTATTGTTTGGTAAATGACGACTTATACTTATTGACGACATGACTGCCTGTCCGTGGATTATTCTTTATGGTTGATTGTGTGTGGCTATGCTGTTTGACCTATGTGATTGTATGGATGAGTAGGGTTAAGGCCTCATTCAAGTGCTGGTCTGTATTAGTCACTAATTTAGGAAAACAGTCTTCCTTTTCTCCTTCTGTCTTTTTTTTTTTTTCTTTTTTTTTTTTTTGTGTTTGTGCTGTTGCATTGGTGATTTCTCTTTTCATGATATATATATATATATATATATATATATATATATATATATATATATATATATATATATATATATATATATATATATATATATATATATATATATATATATATATATATACATATATATATATATATACGAAAAGAAGTCAATTGACTTCATTCCTGAATTGAAGCGCCATACCTCATTAATAAGAAAATTCTAATTTTTTTTAAACAGGTGCAGTAGATGTAGATGCGATAGTCACTATACAGATCTTACTTAGATGCGGTAAACGGCGTCACCAGAATGCTCATTACGAACAATAACAAAATTTAGTTTAAGTGGAAGACACTTTCTAACGACTGACAGCTTTACTAAAACACGGATTATCGGAAAGCGTGGTTTATTGACATATGAATTTTTTGCCTAGACTAACCAAAAGGCACTATGTACATACTGCTACTTTTGCTACTTCTGAGGCTTAAGGCATTTAGACGAAACTTTCAGGGAATATTTAGGGAAAAGTTAAACTAAATCAAAACACTGTGTGCATGCAGGTTGCCAAAAGGGCGTACCAATAATGTCCCAGGAACGGCTTAGAACATTAAGTTGAAACTTTTAGGGTAAGTTGAGTGGGATGTAGAACTAACCGAAAGGCTGCATGCTACTTCTACTAGTAGTAAATTTACTCATTCATTTGGAATATATTTAGGCTTGTACATTGACTACGACTAAAAATCTGATTCTGAATTTATAGAGTTTGGATGACTGTACATTCATTACTTATGTTTTAAAACTAAGTCAAAAAGCTTCAAAGCTGTTTGAGTATAATCATTAATATCATGCTGAGATGCTGAAATATAAACAAAAAGAAAATTCGGTATTTTTTAAAAGTAAAATTATTGGGATTTAGAGATAATAATGGTTAGCTAATTTTCAGAAAATTCTGTTTTAAGCCTGGTTTCCATTGAATCTGATGAAAATTTGCATAAGATTCCTTTTCAATAAGTCATATCATTCATTCAAAGTATTCTGAACGTCTCGAGCCTCACGTCACGAGACATAGGATAGCCAAGATGTATATATAGTGAATAAATATTTCAGGTAAATAATTTTTTTTCAAGACTAGGTAAAAAGGCTATTTAGACTATGGGAACTGTTGGTTTCATTTAGTTTTGTAAGGTTCTAAGTCTATAAAATCACTTTCGAAAAAAGTTGCAAAAACTCAACTTTGACCAATGACCACACACATAAATTCACACGCATACGGAAAATCACAGGGCGTTTGTGAATTTCAGACCTGAAAACTTTCTAAATACTAAAATAATGTGAAAAAGGAAATTTTATTGAAAGAGACATGAAGTTCAGTGCTACTAGGGGATTGGGTCGGATGACTCCCTGTTCCGTCATTAGCATAAAAAATTATGAAACATCTAAAAAAAAGTTTAAATTGCTAGGAAAAGAGGGGCTTACAAGAAAAAGCCAAACTACAAATTATAAGGGTTGCAATGTATAGAATAATCGTTTTAAAGTTTCCCATAGAATTTTTCCTGTCCCACAGCATCAGAACTAAAAGAAAGAAGTTTCTTTTAAATTTTGATTCATTTTTGTTTCCTCGCAGAAGCAATTTCCAATCCGGCTCACTAATCCCACATTGTAGCACTAAACCAGAACAGGTTCAATAGCAGTGGTGGTAAAAGTTTACAATAATTGAGTAGGAATGCTCATCAGGACTATTTCACTTACACCTAAACATATTGCACAAAAAGAACTTGGGTTGCAGTTCTAGTCATATAGCTTTGTTCCATTCATCACGCAGGCCTTTGATGGCTTCTGGTTTGTTCTTGGCGCCCGTTACTGCAGTGCCAGCCACAATCACGTTTGCTCCAGCCTGAAAATAAGGAAAATGAAATATAAGTGACTCGATTGAGCAAATCAGATTCTAAATTGAGTACCGATATGTATGCAAACATACAATTTACTCAATTGAGCAAATCAGATTCTAAATTGAGTACCGCAATCTGCAAACATAGAGAAAGTTGCTGAAAAAGTTATGTAACTGATTTAGATTACAATGTACCAAGGAACGATAATTTCAGGAACGACGTTGACAAGTCTCCTTTTCTAATTTTTCACGTAAAGAACATTCATGTTAGATTTCGAGACGCCTTCTGATTTCCTAGTTGAGTCATACCTGATAGAGAATTTAAATCAGATTTCAAAATGGTGTATCCCCACCAAGGGCATATACAGAATTAGGGGGAGGGGTACAATAAAAGAAATTTAAAAACCGCATCAAAAATTTGTCCATATGCATTTTTGTTATGTTACGTTTGTGCAAGTCGGACAAAAATTTTGGGTTCCAACCCCGTAACCCTCTGGATACGGCCTTAGTTTCTACACATAATAAAAAAGAGAAACTAATACCCCTCTTCTCCCTTCTTGCGTCCCATAATTGAGCCTTGAATATTAAAACTGAGAGTTTATACACTCTAATTCCCGTAATGCATGCAAATATTTCCTCAATGTTTTTTTTTGGCACTTTGTCTATTTTACCATTGAGCGAACTATGCCCGCACAGACTGGTATTGTCTTCTTCCGAGAATCGCGATCCACTCTAAACCATAGAATTGATCGACTTCATGATTAAATATCGTGACATAGCCCAAAATTATGGAAGAACACAATACTTAATGGCTCATTTCCCTGGAAGATAGAACTACTGAATTAAGATTCCACCAAAAAGTATTTTCAGTCAGAAACTAGCGAAAAGTCAGCCGTTCAATGTGAAGACTTATAGTTGGGATCCTATCTGACTAGAAAAAGAAATCATGGCAAAAAATTAAATTCGAAAAATTATAAAAGTATAATCTCCGCTCTGACTTTAGGTCCCGATGCAAGGTTCAAATCTGCTTATTCACTTTCTAATGTTTAACTTTTGTACTTGAGAGATTCTGTATTGTGAAATCATGTCTTGAAATCGTGATTCTGTATTGTGAAATGTATCGACATATTCTAGTAAGAGTTGAAGGAAAAGAAAATTCATATTACTTTGAAAAGAAATCAGACAGTTTGAGAACACTACAGCAACTGTAGCAAAATCTTGACTAATGCAGGAACTATATGTTTTGAATGGGACAATTCAATCATGGTTGTAGAAGCTTCAGAGGATGCTCATTCAATCGGAAATTGAGAGTTCTAGTCAATTATTATTATTATTTAAGAATTAACGACGCTTCTTGACTAATAAGGTCCCTGCGTCGGCCCTGCAGTGCATTTTTTTAAAGTCGAAAGTGATTTGAAAGTAATTGCCTTTTAACTGCCTACATTTCAAAGTGTCTCCGACTTTATTTGTCACCTTGTCACCCATGCTTGTCACTCTTAAATCTTTAAACAAAAAAAAATTTAAACTAGTATAAAGAGCCCAAATATCATCTGATTGGTATGTTTGATGGTTTGTATGTTTGTATGATTGTTTGTATGTTTGTATGATTGGATCACAAGTTTTTCTTTCGTTTCTCACCGGTCAAACCTACAAATTATTTAGCTTTAAGTGGACTTCTGTTTAATACAATTAATTTCCCTTCATTAACTTTCCTCCATGATGGGTCAAAAATTTTCCCCTTTTCAATCTTAATAATTTAAATCGATGATTCAATTTGAATTTGATAATGCCATCCTGTAATAATTCAAATGGCATTATTTGTAGTTTTTTTGGAAACTAAGACTTAAATCCTCACCACTATAACAGAGCGTGTTTTATCGATTGGATTGATTTGTAATCTCCAACTTTACTTGGCTCTTGAGATATTTAGCAGTTCTTCTGTTTCCCTAAATGTGATATGCTCTCTTTTTTATCTAGTGAGAGAACTCTACTGATACATATAAAGTCTACTGATAGATATACAGAGAGAATTGTTCCATCTAGGGTTAATTACAAAGACTCTCTTGTAGAAAATAAACAATAAAAGTTAAACAAGTGAAATAAAATTAAGCTGAATTACGAATTTAAGCATCCACAAGCTTAATTTATTTCTCAGGATTTATTTTTATCAATTACATTTAGGCATGCCGAAGTTCAAGGTCAAGTTTTTGGAGCGGGGATTTAGCAAAAGTGGCATCAAGCAACTCTCTAGTTTGCTACGAGTAAGCGTAAATACTGACATAAGCTTGTGTTGAGTTTTTTTTCTTTTTCTAATTAAAAGTACATTTGTCTACCGATAACCTAAGTTAGATTGTCTCATTTTCCCAGCTGCTTTACCTAATCCACGAAATTTAGTACTGAATAGAAATTTTAGATGGCCGACATTGTTATTTGCTAGAATCAACATTCCACTTTATTGTCTTATTAAATATAATGTTAGCAGCAAACATTAGCGTCTTGATCAAATATTTCAACTATATGGCAGAGCCAGAAGATGAAAATACTTTACAAAATCAAAAAGACTAACCTGAGCACAGCAGCCAATATTTATATGAGAAACTCCACCGTCTACTTCAATGTCTACATTGGGAAATTGGCTGCGAAGAAATTTTATTTTAGGCATCATGTTCTGCATGAACTTTTGTCCACCAAAACCTGGCTCAACTGTCATTATAAGTACAAGGTCACAAAGATCGACATATTGTATCACATCATCAACTGGCGTATTCGGCTTTATACCAATCCCGACCTGTAAAAAGAATCTATTTATGAGTCTTCTATTTCTCATTATAAAAATTTCTGCATGAGAGTATTCAAAATGATTTTCTTAGAGGAACGATTACATAAAATATGTGATTCGATCCTGAGGTACTTCATCGTAAGTTTAATAAAATGAGTGTACAAATCCTGAAATCAGTGTAAAGTTTAGTGGAATTTAGTGTAAAAAGCACCAAGTCAAAGTACAGAGCAACTAAATCAGTGACCATTACTAGGCTTCCCCTGAATGTAGTTAGCAGATACGGGAAAAAAACTTGCTTTAAATTTCGTTAATTGCATTTTTCGATAAGTGCTTCTTAGTAAACCAATTCTCTATCTGTTTAAATTTTCTAATTTCATTTTGGCTATTTCGTTCGCAAGTACTAGGTTCTATTTTTCCAATGCGGCAAAAATAATTTTTCGTCATCCAGGGAATGAGAGAGATAGGTGATTTTTCTTACCATAACCTATCACTAGCCCTTCTGCAACAGTAAATAATTTTCGTGTTTTTTTTTCCTGCAGTAGACTATATTTTAAAATTCTTGAAGATTTTCAAAATAATATAGGCTATTCCATTCGCAAGAACAGCGGTTTTTTTTAGTACCCTCGTTTTTCCCTCTTTTTGTACAGTAAAATAATTTTGCAAAGGATCTTGACTACTATTGACGAATTCCTGTTGTATTTTATTCAATGCAGACAATTATGCACTTTATGTTCGTTTTCTTCTTTTTTAGAGGAGGAGGATCATCTCTCAAACGTCAACAATCTTGGGGGAATTATTTGCAATTAGCTGGAGCGTTTTTTTCGTGGTTTTCCAGCCCCCCTCCCAAGTAGTGTTTCAAGAAAGAATATAACATCCATGTCTAGCTTGTAAAATTGAAAATTTTAGATACAGACCTTAAAGAATATGTACTAAACATATATTGGTAATTCCCGAAGCACCTTTAATGGAAACATTTTCCACGCCAGACAGTTTCTTCAAAGCGCGTCTTAAACTTTCGGCTACAATGGGTCGTAGTTGACTCTATTAGGTTGCATAAATTGCTGCAGTCGTAATATATTAACACTAGTAATTAGCAATACATTGGCCAATCAACTAATAACCAATTAGCAGTTTGTCAGGCACAAGACCAGGAGTTTCTTTCGCAAGGTGAGAATTCGTCAAAACAAAAATATACAACCAAATTGGTTTCACTACATTTTATCCCCTTTTCTGAACTAACCACTATAATAACTAAATTATTAAATAAACACATTTAATTATTTTTCATTTATTGGATTTAAAAAGTTACTTCTAGTCTCATTCACCCCTCCCCTATAATCCCTGAATGCATCCCAGGGATATCTACAAAACTTCGCGAAGTTTGTTGGTTTTCTTTTTCTTCAATTTACATTATTTGGCATTATGAACAAAGTGTTGATGGGCAATAAGTAAAAGAATAATAAAAAAATCAACAAAATCAGTTAACTTTTATATATTTTCTCGGGCTAATTCCAGGAACTAGCAGGGTAGTAGAGGGATCGTGGCTGAGCAGGAAGGGACTCCGAAAATCTAATAAATAGAAGATCTTCTGAATATATTGAAGTAAGCCTTTTGTTATAAATGTGTCGAGTTAAGAAGAAGGGAAAAACTGCATTATTACTACCAAGTTATATGTAAATATATAAAAAGATGAACAAAAATGTTTAGGACAATATTTCAAAATAATGGAGTTAAGTGGAGGACTCACCCCCTCCTTTGTAAACACCAGGTTTCCTTTGCCCACACAACCCTCCTAAGGAAAATACTCGGTTCTTGGCCCTCCAAAATAAAAATTCAGCTTCAGCTTTAATCCAAATGCTTTTTTATAAATAATGACAGTAGTAAGCGGCAATCAGGTGACAAAAACGAAAACCTGTAGGTGCCATTGAAAAAAAGAAAAATGCAACATTGTTGAACCTATCATACAAGAATAATTCACAACTTTACTTTACCTTATGCAATCTCATGGAGTAAAACTTTGTCCATAAGGTAAGCAGTTCTAAAAAAGAATGGAACTCGGCATTTAATTTTACGATACGAAAGTTTATATTGCAAAACACTAAAGTCAACACAGCAGCAACAAAATACCATTTCTGGATACAATTAATAAATTTCAAAAATAAGTTATTGAACATTTCCTAGAAGACATTTCAGACTTGACCAGAGCATGAATCTTCATCGCCATTTCACATTTTAAAGTTTTGATTACTTAGCCTATGATGATAGTAGTTGTTTTAGACAACGGTTGGATGCTTTTATAGATTTTAATATTAACCAAGTTTGAAACAACTTGTTTCAGAGAGAAGGATTATGTCAACTTCAGGTAGCTTAACACCTTAGCAAAGAAATTTATGAGTGTTGTGTGAAATTCACTAATTTAGTCACTTTTTGTCCCTTCTATTGACAGCTGAAAATAAATTAAAGTTAATTTTCGGTTTCGTTTTCCACGTAGTTTCATAATGTAATGGTAAGTACATCGGACTTTGAATCTAATAATACACGTTCAAGTTTCGCTAGAACCTGTATTGCTAATAGATAGTCAAATATTCCCTGATCGGTGCTAGCCAAAGCAACTAACCAAAATAATGTGTGAAAACTTATGCGAGCGTAGCAGATTTACGGAAATCCCCTACTACTGAGTATACTCATTCAGGCACTAGCTTACTTATATCTTGCCGTATTTAAACATTGAACATGATTTGCACACTAACGAATACCTATAGCTAATGCATTGTCAAATATTGCTCCAATAAGCACTTTCTCTTTTTCTGAATATTATTAACATTTCTATGTTATCTTTTTACATAAAAAAAAAAAAAAAAAAAAAAAAAAAAAAAAAAAAAAAAAAAAAAAAAAAAAAAATGTTATCATTAGAGATGGGTGAGAAGAAAATACACATTTTTTCATATATGTGTATGTATATGTATATATATATATATATATATATATATATATATATATATATATATATATATATATATATATATATATATATATATATATATATGTGTGTATATGTATATGTATATATATATATATATGTATATCTTTTTTTCTATCAGACAAACGTGAATAAATCAAATATTTAAGATTTTAATTTTTACAGTGTAAGATTATAATAATAATATTATATAGTGAAGCTTTTAACCAAATTGAATTATATTAGCCTCGGAACTCGGAACGATTTTTTGAAAGTTAGTAAGTGTAAAAGTCGTTGTTTTCTTTGCAAATATCATTTTGTCCCATGGACTTCTGTTAAGGGTACATTGTATAATAAAAATTTTGCATGCAAGTTACGTGGTAATGTTAATTGTAGAACAACCAATGTAATTTACCTATTAGAATGTAATAAATGCTGCCTACAATATGTGGGGGGAACAACTAATAATATATATAAAAGATTTTCTGGACATAAGACAACAGTTAATAATGAAAAAGTTAATAACTATCTAGTTCAACATTGTAATAATGGTAAATGTTCCATATCAGATATAACTGTCACAATTTTAGAAAATTTAGAATTAGAAAATTTAAATAAAGAAGAGAAGAATAATAGACTACGTAAACAGGAGGATTTCTGGATCCATACTCTTGGTACAGCTTATCCCTTTGGGCTAAATGATCGTGTAGCAAAATATGGTGACATGTCTCATGCTGTTGTTAAATGTATTGATGGTTTTATGGACCATAATTCTTTTACTTGTCCTACTAAACGTAAAAAACGATCGAGAGGACATAGGAAAAATAATAGAAAAAATGAATTAGATGTACATATGCTTTCTATAGATCTATGCCAGCTACTTGAATCTAGGCGTATGATTTCTGTAATAAAATGTCTAAATAATTTATCCAAGAGGAATTTAATCAAACTTTTCTGGATTGTTAAGAATAATACAGCTATTGATTATAATTTTAAAGTAATATGTGATACAATTTGCATTCTAACTAAAACGAAATTTATTTCAAAAAAGAAAAAGTTCGATAAGATTAGTAATAAGGATAACAGATTATAGTTACCTATTAATTTTACTTGTAAGCAGATTGAAGATGTTAATTTACCAGAAATTTTAAATCAGTGGCATGTGAAACAGGCCCTTCCTAGTAATTTGAATTATAATGATGGTCCAGTTTTAACTTATAAATTTTCAAAAACTATTGGGCAAATTATTTTTAATTATAATTTAATACTAAAAAGACTAGATAGTGATATAAATTGGAAACCGGTTTGTAATTGTAAGCAACTTGGCCCATTTGTGAATCCTACTTACAAACATGTTATAACAGGGGACTTGTCAATAATAAAGCAAGATGATCTTCAAATTATAATGAATAAAGGGGTTAATTTCCGTCTTTCTCATCATCTGAAACCATCGAGTGTTCTTGATGGCTTGGAAAATGATTTTGATTTATTTATTGATAAGTGGTGTAAGAAAGAGAATAAAAATAAAGAGAGTTTTCAAAGTTGGAAGAATTTAATTATTCGTAGAATAAGAATTAAAATATATTCTAACTTAAAAAATAGTAACACTAAATCATTATTTTATAATGCGAAGATTAAACAAGCAATTGCTAATCTAAAGAATGAATTTGTAATTGTGCCAGTGGATAAAGCTAATAATAATTTTGCCATAATTTGTCAGAAGCTCTATTGTGATATTTTAAAAAGGGAGTTATGCACAACTAATGTTTACGAAAAGGTAAATATAGAGGATGAGAATTTAATTGAAAAGAATGAAGAAATACTTTTTAAAAATTTTAATATTAAAATACATGACAATGATAAAAAGTTCCCTTTCCTATATTGGACAGTAAAATTTCATAAGAATCCCCCTAAACCACGGTTTATTGCTGGAGCAGCTAAATGTCCAACCCGCATTGCTGCTACTGACCTCTCTTTAATTTTAAAGGAAATTGTAAATAAACTTAAAACCTATTGTTCTGGTATTAAAAAATTTTCGAATTTTAATCCATATTGGAGTGTTAATAATTCACTGCAGGTGATAGATTCTTTAACAATGGTTTCAGCTAAAAGAATTGAGTCTTTCGATTTTGCGACAATGTATACTAATTTATCACTTAATGTAGTGTTTGATAATTTAAAAACTGTTATCAAGAAATCTTTCCTCTTATCTAGTAAAAGGTTCTCAAAAATAGACATTTATAATAAAAAAGCTATATGGACAAATTGCTTTAATACTACAGTTAACTTGAGATGTTACAGCTTGGATATGATTTTTGAGTTATTAGAATTTGTTTTATACAACACTTATATAAGATTTGGGGGTGATTTGTACAAGCAAATTGTGGGAATTCCCATGGGGGGGAATGCCAGCCCATTTATAGATGACTTGTTTTTAAGTCAACTAGAATATAAATATATGATGGATAAGAATAATCCAATTAAATTAAAACATGCTTTGTCAAATAATAAAAGATATTTAGATGATATTTTGGTCTTAAATTGTAAGGATTTCATTGATATTTCTAAAAATATATATCCATCAGATCTTATTCTTGAGCCTAGTCATGGCGCTGGTCATGAAGATCATTTCTTAAATTTAAATATTAATATTTGTGATAATAATAAATTAAGTTTTAAAATGTGTAATAAAACGGATGATTTTGATTTTGAAGTGATTAGTTTCCCATTCCCTGAAAGTAATATACACTCAAATATCACATATTCAGCGTTTTTCTCACAATTACTTCGTTATGCAAGGATTTGTAGTAATTATATTGATTTTTAAAATAGATGTAAAATCTTAAGCCAAAAATTGACATCAAGAGGTTTTTCTGCAAATAAATTAACTTGGCAATTTAAAAAATTTAGTTTTCATTATAACGAACTTTTAAATAAATATCAAAAGAATTATCTAGAAATACTTAAAGAAATTTTCAACTAATTTCGGAGGTTCGAGAAATATTGTCGCAGCGCCATTTATTTTGAATTGTGTTTCTAATTGAGCGGATTTTCTTAAAAATTAGCCACATGGTAAAGATGAATTCTATAATTGTTTAGTTCATTCAGGTTTTTTGCAATGTGTTAATATTTGTAATTTGGTAAAATTTATAATATTTAGTTTACCTATTGTTGCTAAAAAGAGGGATATATTAACAGGATAAGCTTGTTTTGGTTTTACTTGGTTGTTTTACATTTGCTGTTTTTTTTCTTTCATAGGCATGTATTTTTGGGGTGATACCTGAAACGGGGATGCCATGGATATTCTGTGGTAGCCACAACACTGTGCTGGGTAGAGAATTTAAAGTGCCGAAACCCTATATAGGCCAGTGTATTATCCTGATGAGCCCTTATGTTGGGTGTTGCCTCTGAATTATTTGTCTATATTATTTTTTCTATTGTTTGGTAAATGACGACTTATACTTATTGACGACATGACTGCCTGTCCATGGATTATTCTTTATGGTTGATTGTGTATGGCTATGCTGTTTGACCTATGTGATTGTATGGATGAGTAGGGTTAAGGCCTCATTCAAGTGCTGGTCTATATTAATCACTAATTTAGGAAAACAGTCTTCGTCTCTCTTTTTTTTTTTTTTTTTTTTTTTTTTTTTTATTATTTTTTTTTTGTGCTGTTGCATTGGTGATTTCTCTTTTCATGATATGTATTGGTTCTGTCGCAAAAATTCGCAGAAAAATCTTCTTTGAAGTTTCTAGAGATATACATTTTGCTCAGATGTCACAAAAATCAGCAGTGTGAGCTCAGGACAAGTGAACGCAAAATGGGCAAAAATACGCTAAACAAAGTTTTTTTTTTTAAGAGAAAAATAGACAGTGTCGTCTTCCCAACCAAAGCGCCCCTTTTAATAGTGTGCCAGAACTTACCATATATCCAAAAAATATAATGATAACTAAAGCTAAATATACCAATATACCAGTTATTTAGAACGCTATATACAAAGAAATCATACCTTCATACCAGCCTCTTGGATTTTCCTAACCAGTGCTTCTATGTCATTTGTGGCCTCTAAATGGAACGTATACCGATTTACGCCAGCATCTGCCATTGGTTGAACCCACTAAAAATAAGGAAATATTGATAAGTTAGCATTCGTGAGATGGGAGGACACCCTCTTCATTAAAAACGTACATACAAATGTGTAATTTTTGGCTGCTTAGAGGCTAAGAAAACCAAGAGAGATCTTTCACAAAATCAAATCCTGCCATAATAGCTTGACTGAATATCACCCTTTGCCCCAAACCAAAATCCAGCTTTTAAGCTGGGTTATTTGCATTGTGAGAAATGTCAAAGAGAAGGATTGTTGATATTACTAATCTGCATTTTAATAGCATTAAGAATAAACTTATTGTATAAGTACGGTAATGACTAAAGAGAATTCTTTCAGATTCATGAATTTTCTTAAACCAAAACTTTAAGTCTGCAAAAGGAAGGCCCAAATTTGCTTTGAAAAATGTAGGTAGGTTATGCAGAATAGTTAACTTGACAATGGTATTGCTGACATACTTAAGACTCCGTTACCCACCCTAAATTTTAATAAACCCGAAAAGACAAGTTTACAGCGACTTATAGCGATTAATCATTTCAAAGATTTATCGTGTCTAGAAATTTCGGTTTGAGATATATATTACAAAACGAATTAAGGGCAAACTTCGGGATTTTGGAGATTAAATGGAACTTACAGGAAAAACATAGAGCTAAAATTATGGCACCGGAAGGCACTTCAAGCTTAAGAAAAAAAAAATTGGCAAAAAGTGACGTTTTTCAGTACCACCAACTTCCCTCATACAAAATTCTCATACTCTTTGGTGTGCAGATTTTGGGCAAGTTGCGGGTAGTTTAGACTGTGATAGCCATTTTGATATTACAAAACGCTTAGATCAATTTACCTTTTCTGGATGAGACACCATCATATGGGCTTCGAACATGGCGTCAGGTATTTTAGTTCTAAGGCACTTCACAACTGGATGTCCAAACGTTAGGTTCGGCACGAAGTGTCCGTCCATAACATCTAAATGAAGAAAATCTGCACCAGAATCCATGATTTCTTGACATTCCTAAAGACTCAATTTAGCTATAAGTTTTAGAATAACAGGATTTGTGCTAGGATTTACAAGAGAAATACGACACTTAGAGAGATCTTTGAAATTTACACCAAGTCCTCACACTAAAAGAACATACGAAATCTAGCACAACTGGGGGAAGGGGGATATATCAGACATAGTATGGGTTGTATCTGTAAATTTAGTAACATGTGTAAAAATCATGTAAATGGGAGAACTGCGCGTTTTTTTTCCTTTTTTTCTATTCTCCTGTGTTCAACCTTACTAATTCCTCCATTGCAGACTATCCTCTCAGTCTCAACTTTTATTATATAAAATGAGTAAAATTCAGAATCCTCCAATGTGTTTATCGAAAAACTCACTCAACCATGCTTCTTCATGTCTGACTGTCTGAAAATTTACTTTTCTCTTGAAATTGTTTTCATTCAAGTAGAGTAAACATGAATGAGATTCTTTCTCCTTTTGTGATTTACTTTTCTACTTAATCTAGATACAAATCTTGAGATAGCCATTTTGTTCAGTATAGTTGAAAGGTCCATTAACTATGTTTTTGCACAGCCCCTAAAGAAGGGCCACAAGTTATGAAATTCGTCAATTGTTTATATATTATATTTATTATTGATAAGTATACAGACACCCTTCAGGGAGAGATTTTCTGGGGATATCTACTGGGGAAGTTACCCATTGTGATGCAAGTAAATTTTGCAAGGGGGGGAAGTACACATGATGAAATTGTCAATGGGGAAATTTTGCATTTGAAAAACTTTCCATTGGGGGGGGGATTTCTGGAAATAATTTTTCACACAGAGGGGGGATTCTATCATGACCTGAAAACGAGCAGAAATTAAATAGATAACATGTCTTTTTCTCAAATAAAAGTAGCCTATCCTAAGGAGTATGTTTCAATCAGAGACAAGAAATTTTCTGGGTGAAATTCACAGCGAGCATGGATTTGTCCAGGGGTATTCCCGGGGGAGGATTTTTCACCAGCTGAAATTTCTGTGGAGGAATTTTTCAAGGGGATTTTTCATGGAGGAGGAGGTGGATTTCTTGGTATAATTTCAAAACGATACGAAACTAAATAAAAAAACACAATATATTTTTCTCTATTAAAAGTAACGAACAATATTAAAACTTAAAACGAACAGTAATTATTCTATCTATTAGGGGGGGGGAGGTAGTTTCTCCTCAGTACCCCGCTTTTTGCGTTAAAGTTTGACCTTTTGTCCTAATTCTTTAAGAACAATTCCTGAAACGCAAGGATCATTCAATTAGAATCAGAACCTTTTTTCGAAGTGCTGAAAACTTTCGCGTGAAAAATGGGTATTGAGGAGGAGACAGAATCCTCCAATATACCGAATAATGAAAAATATATCACATAATATGATATTACAGTCCTTGACTGCAAAAAGAAAAAGAAAACCAACCAAGGGCACATAGGAAATTGGGGTATTCAAAAACAAAAAAGTTAATTTGCACGATCAATACATTGAAAATCAACTTTATTTATTACTTCTTAATGGACTAGTTTTGCGACATGGCCTTCAAAAATATCGCACACCATTTTGTGTCTCATGGATTTTCAGACATTATTTGAAAAACTGTAAAAAATTAAATAAAAAAATGTGTTTTTTTTAATTGAAAGTAAGGGGCGGGCGGCATCAAAACTTAAAACGAACAGAAATCATTCCGTATGCGAAAGGCGATGCCCCCTCCTCAACACATCGCTCTTTACGCTCAAGTTTTTATTACTTTAACAGGTAGAGTTGTGACAAAAAGTCAAACTTTAACATACAGCCTCAAAATACCAACAGAGAATTAAAACAGCATTTCAATCTTAAAATCAAGTATAAAAGACGGCATTAAACTTTGAAACACAAAGACTGTCCACATTTGTTTCAATAATGAAGAAATTTACAATTCTTATTTTCAAACTTTTTAACTTTTTCGCTCAAAATCCTTCAAATTTCTGCAATTACCTTTAGAATCATTATAGAACTTCTAAAACGATTCTTTGTTAACTTGTGGAAACACATTTGATAATAAAACTGGTAGGCCTACTAACAATATGTTATTAGCGTAGCAGAAACGTAGTTTTAGTACTATTTTCTCTAGCTTCTGACCACGTTCTTATTGTGATATCTTCATGACATAAACATTGGTACAATTTAACTTTTAAAATAAATATCAGTAACGTATAAATTATTGATAATAACTCTATGTTTAAGAAAGTAATTAAGAAAACTCTTTAAGTACACTTAATTTTTAACTATGCTTTTTTTTCTTTGGGCATCAGTTTTGGGGGCTGGAGCTCTCAGAATATTATTATAAAGCATCAATGTGATTGTTTATTTGATATCTTTGCCGTTCTGAATGCAAATAGCGTCCTACTTGGTAATCATGGTTTTGCTATAGCAGTGTATATAATTTCCAAACTGGCTGGACAAATTTTTATTGCTTGGGGTGACTGTTCAGCTGATATTTGTTTAGTTTTCTTTTATTAATTTCCTCGCGCTCCAAGTGACCTTGAGTGATAAGTTTGATGAAACAGATGATTACAAATTTATGAATTTTAGGACTCAGTAGTTTAATTTTCTTATGCTGACAATAAGGTATCTAAGTCGCATTCAATTTATTCTAACATTCAGGTATCTAAGTCATATTAAACTTTTCAAAAAGAAAATCGAGGACTCTTTCTTTTAAACACAACTTTTCAAGTTTGATCATTTACTCTTGAAAGTCGTTAAATAAAAAAAAAAATAAGTTTTTTCGACTGAAAGTATTGAGCAACATTAAAACTTAGTCGAAAAAACTTTGCCGGTACGTCCGGAATCCCCTTCATGGAAATTTATCTTCCCCCATGAAGAATTCCTCCATGGAAAGATCTTCCCACGTAACCCTCTCCCCTCGAACCGCCCCACCAGAAGAAATTCCCCCTTCCCCATCGAACGGGGGAAACAATTCCCCCATTCAAAGAAGCCTTCTCGCGACATTCTAGGACCACTGGGTCGATACGGTCACCCCTGGAAAAAATAAATAGAATAAAAACATGAAAAACATGAGAAAAAAATACAAAATTTCACATGTTTGCAGAAAGGAGCTTGAAACCTCTGCATAAGGGTTCTCTAATATGCTGAATCTGATGCATAAAATTCTGAATCTTTTGATGTATCTATTATTATCGAAATTCCATTTTTAGAGTTTCGGTTACTATTGAGCCGGGTCACTCCTTATTTACAGTTCGTTACTGCGAACTGTTTGATTTGGTGCCAAGAAGGAATCAAGACTTTAAACAATATAGTGAAGATTTAAGGTATAACTGTTTGATATAAAAAAGATTAACAGTTTTGCTATCTGTATGATGATCAATTTTAGATTTCTAAAACAGATGTGACTTTATTCTAGAAAAAAAATCATTATGATAAATCTTGTTTTTTTTTCTTATTAATAGGCGTAACCATGGCATAACTCTGGCAAAAGCTTACGCTTCTTGGGAAACATCCCAATGTAATATAGCTATGAACGCTATCTATTCCAAGAATAAATTCTCAAATTAAAGATTATGTTTGTTTCTCAGTATTTAAGGTAGCATCATGAGAAGATATCGAAACAATTTATCATTACTATAATAAACTGATAAAAGAAATTTATCGTACTTGTGCTAAGTTTGACAAATCCGAATTTAAAATTGAAGGTCCAATGGAAAGTTTCATTTCTGCTTATTAAATCTTAACAATCAGATGGCGTTTTAAGTGTAAAAATATATGAATAGCTAGGTGCATGCTTTCCGGAAAGTAGCCTAATAGAATTTGTGAAACATTAATGTTTTGTTACAAGATAAGCTCAGTGCTTGAAGTTGGAACCCAATGTTTAAACTTTTGCAAAATGCATTTTGTAAGTCAATCATATGGACAATATGTTGTAGACTAAATTAGGCTAATTACAGGCCCAGTGATTGACCTTATAGGCTACTAGGGTACAACTGACAACAACTCACTGCACCGCTATGCCAGCTCATGCAAAATCAGCTTTGCGCTCTTCTCTTCCTTCCCAGTCTGTTCAAAGACCCCCCTCGCTACATCTTTCAAGGAATTTCAAATCTCCCTCACATGTTGCCTTTCAACTCCTCCCACCCTGGAGAGTCTATGAGAGTTTTAATTCCCCGTTTGATTTCATGTTCTTCCATAGTATATGCTTCTTATGACAAAGTTTATTGAAATGATCCAATTAAATTGAGATAGAAAGTTGTCTTTCTTGACTAGACTACTGATTCAATACAGAACCAACTTCTAATCTGATTTCCAGTAAAATTTTAATCCATTGACTTTTTGCTATCTTGGAAAGTTGTTGGGCTAGAGAATTGAAACTTTCAGGGATGTGTCTACAGGCTAAAGTATATCCCAGGAAGTTATTTTGAGATCCCTAACTATACCCCTTCCCCCTCCTCTATATAACACAGTTTTTTGTGTATTACAGCTTATATTTTGGTCAAATTTGATCCTATATTACTATTAAAAGTGTAAATCCTTGCTTACCTTAGAAAAATTCAGCTTTTCACTGTTTTATAAGCTACTATATTCCATAATTACTCATAATTACTTCACCTGCATTGAAAAACAATTATCACCTTTTATGGTATAGTTAAGACTTGCATGTAGGTATTTAAATGCATCCACTGTTTGAAACTCTTATCTTTAAAGGGCTTTTGACAGGGGTAATACAGATAAGACTTTGAACTTTTAAGGGGCGTCTCACTCAAAATTATGATTCGTTTCTACAATTGGGTAAGGTCATTATGTTATATTAATTTGAAAAAATTAGAAAGATGTATTTGTAACTTACAAATGGGTGATCAGATCTTAATGAAGTTTGATATTTAGAAGGATATTGTGTCTCAAAGCTCTTATTTTAAATCCCGACCGGATCTGGTGACATTAGGGGTGACATTTGTTTCCTTGAATAGGAGATATATTCTAAATCTCAGAAGAAAGTTATATTTTCGTCTCAAAGTGCTTCAATTAAACTGATATTTTTGTCTATTCTTTACAACAATCTTTTTATTCTTCTTATTTCTGAAGAGACAAAAAAACTAATAAGAATTGAGAGAAAGAGTCAAACTTTAGCGTAAAGAGTGGGGTATTGAGGAGGGAGCAGCCCCTTTCATGTGCAAATTAATTTCTGTTCATTTTAAGTTTCAATGTCACCCCTTACTTTCAGTTAAAAAAAAACTTTTTTTATTTAATTTCTGAAAGTTTTTGAATCAATGCATGTTTTGATTTTAGCTCTCAGTGAATGAATAATTAAAACGAAATTTGTATATTTATTTCTTTTGCTAAATGGCTTTCTCATAACTTTGATCCAATGATTTTGAGAAAAAACAAATGGTGGAGCAGACCTAGTTGCCCTTCAATGTTTTGGTTACTTAAAAATGCAACTAGCACTTTTAATTTCTTACAAATGTTTTCAGTAATTAGTAAATGATATCAGTAAAAATATGCATATTGTAAAGAGCGAGGTATTAGGAGGAGGTGAACCCCTCTTATGCATAATAATTTCTGTTCGTTTTAAGTTTTAATGCTGCTCCTTTCTTTTAGTTGAAGATACTTTTTCATATTTATTTTTTCAATGTTTTTTTCAATCTCCATGGAAAGATCCTCCAACATATCTCCCTCTTCTCAACCCTCCCCCCAACCAAAAAATCACCCTGAAAACGTCTGTACACTTTCCAATAACCATTGCTACATGGAAGCACTGGTCAAATTTTCTTCCGTCATGACAAATTCCTCCATGGAAAGTTCTCCCTGTATAGCTTTGATATTCTCTTCTACCATAAGTGGGGATGTAATCTCTCACTTCCCTCCATGTCCGTTCTATATTTTGGGTATGGGCACCTGTTGTAGGGTCAACAAAATTTAGGTTGTGATTGACACACAAATGCTGAAAGCCATGGTGGGCAGAAATTAGCAACTGCTATCTTTATGTTTCTCTGACTCTTAAAGCTCATGGGACGTAGGGAAATACATTTTGCTACTTCCCTAATTTCCACGAATTTGGTATTTTTTTTCAATGAAAAGCAGTTTTATTTTACATTTATCGGATAAACATCAAATCTGGTATGTAAGAGCAATACATTTTTGATACCAATAGTTATATCAAAAGAATGGCATTTTAATGCTGATTTTAAATATATAAGTTTCATCAAGATTAGTCTTACCCATCAAAAGTTACGAGCCTGAAAAAACTTTAGAAAAAACTTTTTAGAAAAACTGGGGAAACATCTTAACAAAAATCACACATCAGATTCAGTGTATCAGAGAACCTTGTTGTGAAAGTTTCAAGCCCCAATCTATAAAAACGTGGAATTTCGCATTTTTTGCCAGAAGACAAATCACAGATGCATGTTTATTTGTTTTTTTTTCCCAGGGGTGATCATATCGACTCAGTGGTCCCATTATGTCGCGAAAGGGCTCATTCTAACGGAAATGATAATTTCTAACACCCTGTTTAAGTGACCAAAAAATTGGAGGGCACCTAGGCCCCCTCCCACGGTCATTTTCTCCCAAATTCACAGGATCAAAATTCTGAGATAGCCATTTTATTCACCACAGTCGAAAAACCCAATAACTATGTCTTTGAGGACGACTTATTCCCCTCCAGTCCCCGTGGGAGGGGCTGCAAGTTACAATCTTTGACCTGTGTGTACATATAGTAATGGTTACTAAGAAGTGTACAGACGTTTTCAGGGGGATTTTTTTGGTTTGGGGGGGATATTTGAGGGGGAGGGTTACCGGGGAGGATTTTTCCATGGACGAACTTCTCATGGGGGAAGAGACTTTCAATGGAGGGGGCGCAGGATTTTCTAGCGTTGTTTAAAAAAAAACAATGAAAAAATAAACATGAAAAGTTTTTTTTTTTCTACTGAAAGTAAGAAGCAGCATTAAAACTTAAAACGAACAGAAATTATTACGCATCTGAGGGGTCTACCTCCTCGTAATACCTCGCTCTTTACGCTAAAGCATTTTTAGTAATTTCAACTATTTATTCTACGGCCTTTGTGATTCAGGGGTCATTCTTAAGGAATTGGGAAAAATTTAAGCTTTAATATCCAGAGCGAGGTATCAACGATGGGTGAGCCCCCTCATATACGCAATAAAAACATACGAATATTGAAGTTCGCTACGTAATTTAATTCATAAGTTCCGTATATTTTTTACTTATGAAAACGTTCGTAAAAAGTTAAAAGTTATAGTTGCCTTTTTAAGTAATCAAAAAATAGGAGGGCAACTAGGTCTCCTCCCTCGCTCCTTTTTTCTCAAAATCTTCCGATTAAAACTGAAAAGGCCATTTAGCCCCAAAAAATTAATATGCAAATTTCGTTTTAATTATTTATGTGTGGAGAGCCAAGATCAAACCATGCATTAATTCAAAGACGTCCAGAAATTAAACAAAAAAACGATTTTTTTTAAAATCAAAGTAAAGAGCGACATTAAAACTTGAAACGAACAGAAATTACTCCGCATATGAAAGGGGCTTTTCTTCCTCAACGCCCCACTCTTTACGCTAAAGTTTGACTCTTTCTCTTAACTCTACATTTTAAAACAGTAAAAAACCTTAGCGTAAAGAGCGGAGCGTTGAGGAGAAAAAGCCCCTTTCATATATGGAGTAATTTCTGATTGTTCTAAGTTTTAATGTTGCTCCTTACTTTCACTTAAAAAAACTTTTTTTTTTGTTTAATTGTAGATAGGAGCTTGAAACTACAGTAGGATTCTCTGATACGCTGAATCTGGTGGTGTAAATTTCATTAAGGTTCTATGATTTTTATGGGTTGTTTCCTCCTCACCTGTGCTTCCAAACTTAAGTCTCTAGCCGGCAATCCTTCAATTCGTCGCAATCCAAGTTTCCAGTCACGACCCGGTAGGGCAACGGGGAGGAATTTACGGGGTTCTGCTCCGCCTCAAGGTTTGTTGCTTGACCTAAATCTCTTGACTTGTCTAGTTCTTCACCGTACTGCATTATTAGGTATTTTGGATATTTACATCTACCAAGCTCCAAATACTTTTTACAAAGGCGCTGTCTATGTGTGGTAACACTTTTAAGATGTATACCTTGCTTTGATTTAATTTTCCCCATGATTTCGGCTTTGTGTGCACAACTTTACTTAAGGCTCCTGACTATTTCTCATTTCTAGGTTTCTTCATTGCATTGAAATAATTTATGAAAATTTCACACTCTATTAACAAGCAGCTGATTATACCAGCTTGTCATTTTGGTCTCTGGGGGGTATTATCGGCGATCTGAAAAGATTCTTTCTGGCAACCGACTTGTAAAAATTTCAGGTAGCTGAAAATATTCTAGGGGACTGTTAGAAAACAGGAAAATAAATCAAAAAATGGTTCCAATCATCTTACATGTTATTGTCTTCTGCTCATGATAGTACCGATTTTGTTCTAAAAGCAATATCCTTTATCGAGTACACTTGTGAAAAAGACCTAGACATTTTCTAAGATTTCTAAGCAATTAGAGGAAATAGAGCAAAATCCTTTCAAACATTTTGTAGCATCTTCAAGAAGCTATGGCCTGATATTAAAAGCGGCATCTTCCGCCAATGAATACTTGAGTACTTTTTAAATATAAATTTTCAATTTAACACGGGATTTTCGAGTTCCATCAGTTCACTTAATCACGGCCTCCGACCACCCATTTCGAAGATAAAGATACCTCACTTTTCACGTCTTCCAAGATTTCTGGTTTCCCCATCCAACTCCCCTCAATGTCACTGGATCTGGTTGGGATTTAAAATAAGAGCTCTGAAGCACAAGATCCTTCTAAATATCAAAGCTATATGGGGAGAACTTTCCATGTAGGAATTTGTCATGGCGGAAGAAAATTTGACCAGTGCTTACATATAGCAATGGAGAACTTTCCATGGAGGAATTTATCATGGCGGAAGAAAATTTGACCAGTGCTTACATATAGCACTGGTTATTGGAAAGTGTACAGACGTTTTCAGGGGGATTTTTTGGTTGGGGGGAGGGTTGAGAAGAGGGAGATATGTTGGAGGATCTTTCCATGGAGGAATTTGTCATTTGTTGATTTTTTTCTATGAACGGAGGATGGATTTTAGCATTATTAAAAAAACATTGAAAAAATAAATATGAAAAAGTATCTTCAACTAAAAGAAAGGGGCAGCATTTAAACTTAAAACGAACAGAAATTATTACGCATAAGAGGGGTCCACCTCCTCCTAATACCTCGCTCTTTACGATACGCATATTTTACTAATA
This sequence comes from Artemia franciscana, assembly GCF_032884065.1. Classification (NCBI taxonomy): domain Eukaryota; kingdom Metazoa; phylum Arthropoda; class Branchiopoda; order Anostraca; family Artemiidae; genus Artemia; species Artemia franciscana. Next base: position 11,523,424 of record NC_088876.1, read on the forward strand.
TCATTTACTAATTACTGAAAACATTCGTAAGAAATTAAAAGTGCTAGTTGCATTTTTAAGTAACCAAAACATTGAAGGGCAACTAGGCCTGCTCCCCCGTTCGTTTTTTCTCAAAATCATTGGATCAAAGTTATGAGAAAGCCATTTAGCCAAAGAAATAAATATACAAATTTCGTTTTAATTATTCATTCACTGAGAGCTAAAATCAAAACATGCATTGATTCAAAAACTTTCAGAAATTAAATAAAAAGTTTTTTTTTAACTGAAAGTAAGGGGCGACATTGAAACTTAAAACGAACAGAAATTAATTTGCACATGAAAGGGGCTGCTCCCTCCTCAACGCCCCACTCTTTACGCTAAAGTTTGACTCTTTCTCTCAACTCTTATTAGTTTTTTTGTCTCTTCAGAAATAAGAAGAATAAAAAGCTTGTTGTAAAGAATAGACAAAAAATATCAGTTTAATTGAAGCACTTTGAGACGAAAATATAACTTTCTTCTGAGATTTTGAACATATCTCCTATTCAAAGAAACAAATGTCACCCCCAATGTCACCAGATCCGGTCGGGATTTAAAATAAGAGCTTTGAAACACAATATCCTTCTAAATATCAAACTTCATTAAGATCCGATCACCCATTTGTAAGTTACAAATACATCTTTCTAATTTTTTCAAATTAATATAACATAATAACCTTACCCAATTGTAGAAACGAATCATAATTTTGAGTGAGAAGCCCCTTAAAAGTTCAAAGTCTTATCTGTATTACCCCTGTCAAAAGCCCTTTAAAGATAAGAGTTTCAAACAGTGGATGCATTTAAATACCTACATGCAAGTCTTAACTATACCATAAAAGGTGATAATTGTTTTTCAATGCAGGTGAAGTAATTATGAGTAATTATGGAATATAGTACCTTAAAAAACAGTGAAAAGTTGAATTTTTCTAAGGTAAGCAAGGATTTACACTTTTAATAGTAATATAGGATCAAATTTGACCAAAATATAAGCTATAATGCACAAAAAACTGCGTTATATAGAGGAGGGGGAAGGGGTATAGTTAGGGATCTCAAAATAACTTCCCGGGATATACTTTAGCCTGTAGACACATCCCTGAAAGTTTCAATTCTCTAGCCCAACAACTTTCCAAGATAGCAAAAAGTCAATGGATTAGAATTTTACCCTGATTTCCTACCTTAACTGTAGTGGTGTTATTTGTGTACATATGACTAAATACTTAAATATATTTATCTGATAGGCTATACCATACAAGGATAGAACTGTTTCTAAAGCTCTTCTACTGGCTGAATCACATGCTTATTCACTAAGGAAGGTGTAAGCCTAGGTTTCAAGCAATACATAAGGAAACATGCTAAGAAAACGATTCTTAGTTCATAATATGCAGAATAATCCTAATTAACATATTTTGCAAGGGGAGAACCTTTATCTTCACTATTTACCTTGTATTTCCAGTTTTTCCACCACATTTTTCAATATTTGTGTCTATTCTCTAAGTCTTGAAAATTGTGTATGAACAAAACCAACAATCATCTAACTAATCTAACCTAACTTAACCTAATTTATCTGTAGCCTATTTGTCTATAAAAATGTTTATGTGAGAAATTATTAGATGGCACTGATAGTGCTTCATTGCACATATATCATTTAAAAAAGGAAAAATGAAGATGAATCCATGTTTATTTTTCTGAATTTTGTTAAAAAAAATGTAAAACATTGAAAAAATGTTTAATTAAGTTTCTTTTTTTTTACAAAAATTTATAATTTTACTAAATGGATTGTCTTCTATCTGTAGTAAAAAAACATATGTCACATAATTTATTCTCAAGTATTGATTAAAACAATATACAACTCCTTTTTTTAATTAGGCTAACCACAAAAGTATAGCAAATAAGCTTTCAACCTTTCTTTACATAGACAGTATGAAAAAAGGGTATTATGTAAGGAAACCTTCATATATTAAGGGAAACACAGATGTTTTCAGAATTCAAGAATTGAGGCATATTCAATGCATAAGAAGGTAAAAAAATAGTTCATTGATCTGGTTGCTGTACTTCCTTTTGGTCAAATCCAACTTTTGCTGTGTCCATGAAAATATATAAATTTTATAGACTGAGTAAAAATAAATATTCTCACAGGAATCTTTATTGAAAATATTAATTCAAAAAATATCTTCAAAAAAAATGTATTTTGGAGAATTAAAGAGCCGTTCTGAGACAAAAAATGAGCTGAAATAAAATCATATGATTCATCAAACTTAAAAAAAAAACAGGAATTTCCACAAGTGAATAAATGAAATATATTAACCAAAAACGAAGTAAAACACACAATTAGACAGCAACCAGAAGGTTGTAACTGCTATACAACATATTCAACCAAAAATAAATTGTTGAGATGTTAAGGTATTTCTAAGATAAACCTTCAATGTTTAAAAGAGGTTTCTATTAAATTCTAAATGCCTTTGTATTTGTAAAAATGGTTGAGAGAACTTTGAGTAGCTCCAAATTCTAATTTTAAAAATTTAATTCAACAAGCACAGCTCATGCAAACCTTGTCTTTGAAAGCCATAGAAAAATTGGATAGCACTCTTGCTCTTATAATATGAAGATCTCATAATAGAAAATCTTTCAAAATGTCATCAAAAGCACTGCAATCCACCAGATGCAATATTAAAATCCATTTTGAACTGTGAAAATGAAAATTTCATGAAATATGGCTATTGAGTTTTGGGGAAAATTGTGATAGCATTGTCACCAAAGCAAGTGCAATATGGTGACAACTTGTGTTAAGTTAATGATTCAAGTTGTAATGTCTAAATGCTTTTTCCTTACCTGAAAGTTCCTGCTTTTCTGTAACAGTTTGTAAGATGTCTCTGTAGTTATTACAATCACTCAGACTATCCCTTTAAGTTTAGAAATAACAACAACTATTTGCCCATTCAAAAGATAACTCTAGTAGTTTGAGGCTCAAAAGCATCTTTATAATGAAAAAGGTCAAAACATACAAATAATACCTAAGTGATTACATTTGCTCAATTATGCTTCTTAATTGTTTACTGCTGATTGTCTGTCAGTCTCTACTCTTAAAAATAATACATTAAATGATCTTAGATTTTTTTCTGTGATTTCATTTTTGGCATTATATCTTGAATTGATGTTGACAGCTAAAAGGTGGGCCCTGTAGAAGCTGGACAGTGACTAATTTTTAGTGTTACAATCTTCATTATATATTTCTTTGTTTTTGTTTTCTAGAATAAGAAATCAAAGTACTATTGGGAACACAAGCTTTTGATATAGATGCTGCTAAAAATGAATCTAATCTAGTTTTCTTTGCAGACTTAAAAACATGCATAAAAAGCTCAAGATTTATCTATAGTAATGAGCAACAAAGGAAATCATCTACTTGGAGAATTTTGTTTTTTGGGAATGATGATTTCGCAGCCCCTACTCTAAATTCACTTGTTAAAGAATTGTAAGTATATTTTTCCCTTTTTTTCAGAGAGACATTATTCAAGACTGTTCAAATCACTTCCTAGTTTGTACTTATTCAGTATAGAAGTATACTGTTTCTTCATGACCTGTTAATAATTTATTCTTGTGACCTTCCTTATGATCTCCTCCCAATCTGTTCAGGGATGACTTCCTTTTTGTTCAACCTCAGATGAATGGTCAAAAGGGGGACAACCTTTGGCAATATGTCATCTTTTAACTGTAAAACTTGTCCTTTTTATAACTCCTAGCAACCTACAATACATGTTTGGTTCTTTTCTATGTCATTTCCTATAACTATATCACATTTTAAAACATCCTCAAAATATCTTGACCATCTCTCCTGAACACTTTCTTTATCATTGATTGAGGTCTTGTTCCTGCTTTTAACTAGTACAATTCCAGACTGGCTACTTGCTCTCAATTTCTTGACATAACAGTACAATTTTTTAATATTTTGCTGCATTGCTGGATCTTCTAGATCCTCAGCACTTTTATCCATTACATCTGTTTCACGCCTCCTAAATCCATGGTTTAATGCCTTCCTTAATTCCCTTACCTTCCTCCTATTCTACTATAATCTATCACTCAAAATTTCTTGTCCAGGCCCCTCCTCTTTTCTATCCAGCTTAAAGCACTTTCACTAGTATTCCTAGCTGTGTCTGTAATTTTCCTCCCTAAGAATCCTTTTGCTGTTCTATTTGTTATACCAAAGGTGAATATGATGGTTATTTTTTTAGGTATATTGGTTGTATTCAATTAAAAAAAAAGGCTATTTTTTCCTCAAACAAAACCTTTCTTGTTAGATATTTCCCCTGTAAATTATCATTTGGTTCCAACAATGAGTTAAAACTTTAAACAACTTCAAGAATGACTACAGTTCTAATTATAAATCCTTACCTTAAATACCACCGTGCAGGCATCAAAGGATGGAACCATAATTCTTGGGTTTAGCAATTTCAACTTTCAAGCATGAGTTTTATAATTAACTAATCTGAGTGAAGATGTAAGGCATAACTAATTGAAATAGAAAAGATGAAAGCTTAGAACAACTGTTTTCTTATCTGTAGGATGATTTTTCTAATTTCCATTCCTGAAAGACAAGTGTAACATTAATAAAGCAAACACAAATTTATACATATAAATCTGTCATTTATGCATAGCTGGATGCAAGCTGTTCTGAGATTATTAGAATCAGTGAAATATTAATGTTTTATTACAAGATTGGCTTAGTGCTTGAAGTTAGAGCCCAGTGTTTAAGCTTTTGCACATTGTATTTTGTATGTCAATCATTACAGGCTTAGTGTTTTACATTTAGGATAGAAATAGTCCAACCCAATAAGTAATATTTGATAGCCTATAATCTAAGTTAATTAGGTTCTCAATTGTGGTGGGCTACCTTTTAATTTTCAGATCTTTTTTTAATGTCTGGTATCTGTTGGAGGTAAATTCTGAGTTTTTGCCTGTAGTGTGCTTTGCTAGGCAGAATATGAACACTTCTTTTTAGAGTATTGCCTCCAGTACTTGGACAGTGCCAAACCTTGAACAGTTATTGTAACTAAAATGTATTGTTCATAAACATGGAAAGTAGGCTCCTAATCTTGGATATGATATATGATACCTTCTGCTAAGTTTTCTTAAATCAATTTTTTTGATTTTACTGTTTATTATTTTTGGTTATTCTTCGTGTTTTTTTTTTCGTTTTTCTTTGTAGTAAAAAAACTGGTAAGTGAACTAGGCATTGAAAAAATTGATTTAATTTCGTTTCTGGACTTTGTTGTGTTTTTATTTTGATTTATTTTGGTTTTTATTGTGTTCTTGGCTTGATGTTATGTTTTGGATTTAGACACGAAGTCAGTAACAAACAATGGTATGTTTTAGCTGAGATTCATGAAAATAAACTGGCTTTCGTTAAAGTAGGTAAAGAACACCGGAGACAGGCGTGTCGCTTGTGCATTCAGCCTTGGGAATTTTGGAAGTGTCAATCACATTTAAAGGAGAGAAGTACATCAGGAATGGCTGTATAGATCTTCACAAACATGTTTCTACAACAATGCATATTAACAAAAAAACACCATTTTTGTCCAGATAGATGAGATAAAAGTTTGCATTTAGTAACAAGGGTAAGTACAATAAACCAAGCACAGATCCAGAGCCTTGATTTGGGAGGGGCGCAGTGCCACAAGGAGAAAGTGTAACACCCCCAATACAATTTTGTTTAAAATAGTTTAATTAAGGCTGGGTTTGCGATCAGCATAACATAACACAACAGGGAATCGACTGGATCACCGTTTGTGCAAGGCAGTGGGAAACTTTGTCGAGGACATGATGGCCACTAAACGATGAATGGATAATCTAAGCTTCTGGACACCAACGGGAAAGGCTCCTATAGAAATAGGAAAAAAAGAAGAAAAATCCTCTCCTAAAATACAATGTTTGAAAACGCACCCATTATTTAAATGACAATGTTTGAGGATGAGGGGACAGTTTCTAGTGTTGTTATCGATACTTTTGGCGAAGGTACTTAAAAGCAAAGAAAAAGGGCAAGGAATAAGAAAAAGTCTTGTCAGTTGGCTGGGGAAAAAGACAAGCCTTGTTGAGGCTGCAAAACTTATTCCAATCAAGGTGAAAAGCAGAGGCAACACAAGATTGGCAGAATATAAATAGGGCATTTTGATGGAGTGAACAAAAAACTCTTGAGCCAGTTTAATTTTGTGTCAAAATTTTTCGTTTCTCCGAGAACTATTGACATAGACTTGGCGGAAGAAATTGAGAAGCAAAATTTCAGACTCCCGATTGGTATGAGGCGACACATGATTCTTAAATCTCTTTAAAGTAGGATGCAAAGCCATTCGGCATAAAGAAAGATACAACCTTGACCCTTATAATAGATGCCAAGCTGGTATCTTCATCGTGATTCTAAGGTATTTCTGTGCCACCAAATGAGGCGGGCATTAGATTGCTAGCAGATGAATTTGCATCATTGTCAGGGTACTTCATATAATCTTGTGTCGCTACTAGCAATGAGGCAAACATTTATAGCGTTGGTGAAGGAGTCTTGATTTTTTTTTTCAAGTTCAGTTATGGAAATAAAATTATTCCGTTTGAACATATGCATTACGTACACTTCATCTGTGTCTCTGTCTCTGGGGAACAGTAATAAAAAATGCCAACCTTTTTATGCTTATACAGGCTACAACATTGTCACTGTCCAACCTTCTTGTCTTGGGTCTGCACTGCCTTGGACTCTCCCTAATAGTGCAAAGACGTTTCAGTCTTACGTTTATAACACATACCGTCTTTAAACAGTTTTATTGCGTTGACATGCTTCATTGTTTTTATTTCCGAAAACAATCGGTTTTTCAGTCCTTATTTCTCGTCTATAGTACTCGATAGTACAATTTAGGAAGGATTCTTTAAAATTCGTTTGGGGGCAATCACCCCCAAAAACTCCCTGTATCCGTCCTTGCTGTAAACCTGGTCACATTGGACGAAATTGCTCTGAACCGCCTTTATGGCCTATTTAAGATGGCATGCCATGAGTATTGGAAGAAAGCTGACATAGCCCATAGAAAAACCCATGCACAATACACATAACCAATCGATGTATCGTCGAGTCATTTTTGCTCATAATTTGGCTCCTCTGTAAGCAACAGAAAGGAACATCAGTGAAAGAATCCAAACTATTGCAGATTTTGTGGAGTGAGTATGCTCGATGCCTGAGGAAGAAAAACGAATGGATACCATTTGACGATATTTTTCGAAAGAGCTATAGATCTGACTTATATTAATTATTTTAATGAATAAGATACAAGAGAAATAAAGCGTCAATATACCAGAAAAGGAAAATACTAAAGAAAACAAAAATAGAGAACAGCCTAAAGAATTCAAACAAACTAATAACTGCAGAACTCAGTGGGATGAGGCAGAAAAAGCAAGAGTGCAAATTCATGAAACTTTATGTCGGGGAGGGGGAGGATTTTCCTCACGGCCATGCAAAAAAGCAAAGGTTTTTAATAATTCATTTTTGCATAAGAATTTAGGGTTCATAAGGAGGGGAATTATAAATCTCATGGATTGAAATTCTTCGTAATTTTTGCCATATATACTGAAGTCATTCTAAGCCCAACTCGTGAACAACCTTTAATTTGGACTAACAACTTTTTGTTGTTGGTTTGAGTGTTTCTCATTTATTGTTAGTTGAACTGTAAGTTGAAGTGTAGTTGATTGTAAGTTGAAGTAGGGTACCCCATTATACTGCAAAGCCGACTGAATAATAACAAACGTAATAATCAGTTTTTCTTTCAGATTTTTACGTTTTTAGCAGTTACTGTTGATACTTTTCTGTTGAGTTTGTCTTTATTCGTACAAATGTCGATTTTTAGCCTATGGTCAAGACCTTAAACTAGACTAAAGGGTAATACGAATCGTTTTTGAAATTCGTGTTATTGCTTGAACATAAATAATAAAAGCAATAAATAATAAGATGCAAATTTAAAACTGAAGAGAAGATGCATCACATGAGCTGTTTCGATGTTTTTATGCAATGAATATAAGTTCATCCAGCGACTTTATGCATTTTGTTTTATGAAGATTATGTTGTGAGTGATGTAGGCTTAAATTTTTGATTCTCGATTTTTAGGAAATAAGGCTAGAGACACAACAAGTAGCATAAATTATTTTATTGTATATCACCTAGAATATTTTCACAACTCTTTGCTTCTGCCAGCAAACACTAGTAGGATGAAGCCGAAGTCAAACAGTTCTTTTGTCTTCTGGAAAGTTGTATTGAAAGTTTCCCTTATCCCAACGGACGGTTGAGATGCTAATATTTACACAACTTGAAATTAACGATGTAAAGAAAAAAAAAATCGGTATTGATTTTACAATTTCTGTGGCTGATTCGATTTTTTATGATTTTTGCTAAGACGATATGATGCTAATTCTTGAACTTCGATGTATAATGTAGGAATATTATTTTTTTGGGTGCAGCTTTTTCCATACATTATCATTGATCATCAGACTTTATAAACTGGTGCCATGGTATGGAATCTTAAAACTGTGCACATATATCTTATATTTCCAGAAGACGGAGACGCTTCATATCCCGACTAGACGTTGTAACATCAGCAAAATATACTCTTTCGAATCCTGTAGCAAAGATTGTAAACAAAGAAGAGCTTCAAAGTCGTGAATGGCCTGTAAAAGACCTAAAAGCAAATGAATATGATGTTGGAGTTGTTGTCTCTTTTGGGCACTTAATTCCATCACGTATTATTTCGATGTTTCCTTTGTAAGTTATTTTCAAACTTTAAGTTTAGATTATTTTTTTTAATAAGCTCTCAAGCTTTCATGTAAATGTATATCTGGCTATTTCTATGTTTATCAACTATTCAACCGCTACTATTCGTTGGAAACATGTTTTATGTAGGATTGTTTGTTGCTATTTCTTAGTTTATTGTTATATCTTTTGGGGGGGGGGGTCAAAAGAGGGATATTATACCCTTTCTGTAAAAATCGTACTGGGATGGTACTACTTCTTCTACTACTCACAAATCACCGCAGAACCAGACCGACTAAGGTCAACACAGTTGTGCACGAGACTTCCCCACCCTTGTCTGCTCAAAGCTTCACTCTTTATCCCTCCCCCTGTTGTTACAATTTCCTTTAAATCCTTTTTTCTGACTTCTTCTCCTCCAATATGAAGTGATATACTTTTTGTTTAGCCCCCAGAGCCACAGTCTGGTAATCTGTCTTACTTCATCTGGAAATAAAGACCTAGCCATTTTAATCCTTCCTTCACTATAGCCCTGGAAAGTATTTTCTAGGCATTGAAGTAAGTAAGGCATTGAACCGAATTTTCCCCAAAGATTGATGTTACAGCCAGTCAAACGAATTTCGAAAAGTGTGTTTAAATTTTTTTTTTTTTTGAAAATATTTATAAATCCCATGTTTCAGAGCTATACTTGACAGTTGTCATTACCGTGGCATGCAATATATGCATCTACCTAGAATTTTGCTAAGGATGCTGGGTAGGTATATGAAGGCCATTGACTTGAACGATTATCTCGAAATCCAACATAGCCTTTTTGTCCTCATTTATTCCTAGTCGAAGCTGCATAGTTCTCTAAAATTTAATTTCTAATCGATTTATGCACCTCAACTCTCAAAACTTCCAAAAATTCCTTTGTTTCATCAAAAAATTATTTGATTGGAACAGTTTTAGTTTGCTAGTATAGTCTTAAGCTTTAATATTTTTCCTTTTCTGTCCTGGAAATAAATTTCTAAGTTGCAATGTGGCACCATTGCAACTTGATTTAAAATTGATTTAAACCGTTGACTTAAAATTGTAAAATGTTTACTGCAATACTTCTTAACAATACTTTTGCAATACCGTCTAGTCTTGTTACAAGTCTAGTTGCAAAGTAGGGTTTGAAGCTCCTTTTGTGTTATTTCTCAAATTAGATTCTCCTTAGCGATTTTTCGCAATTTTGTAACGTCTTGAATGAATAGTACTCTTTCCATGGTTGTCAATTGTTCGGGAAGTTCTATTCATTAAACATTCTAAAACTTGTGGAGTCAATCCTGTTTCTTTGTTTCTAGTTTCTTTGATTAAATCTCTTTGATTATTTCTTGATTTCTTTGATATCTAATTGATATCCCATCGATTATCTATAATCAATATTTTTTATGTCTAATTTCTTGGATTGTTGGAAATGATGTATTGTCTCTGATTTTTTTTTCATTTTTTTTTAGCGGAATGATAAATATTCATGCGTCGCTATTACCTAGATGGCGAGGAGCAGCTCCAATCATGCATGCACTAATGGCTGGAGATGAGGAAGTGGGTGTTACGCTAATGAAAATACATCCTCATAGGTAAAATTTCCCCTTTTAAAGGAACGATAAGAATATTAACGGTAAACTTGAGATTGAACGGGCTTTAATTGAAGATGTATAACCAATAATACCAATGTTTATGGTATTCTTTTGGCCAGCCATGCAACAAGAGTTATCCTATTGTATAACTTCCGCGTGATAAGGTGCTACAAGGTTGATATTATGATTATCCTGAAGGCCTCCATCACCATGGTGTTTTTTTGTTGTTGTTTTTTTTTTATCAGGCTATTGACAATAGTTAGTTTATAAATCAAAATTTCCTATGATGGTTCTTTCTATTTAAAGAGCCTGCCACCCAAACATATGATGACAATATCTCTTCCAAAACTAGTGGTATATTATCAAATAGTTGATGCGGTTGAAGTAGTTTCTCTATTTTTAAAAACGATTTTTGTATTTTCAAAATTATTTATCTAAAAAATGATTTTGCCTAAAAATTATTTATTTAAAGTAATATGTTTAAATAGAATTAAATTAATAAAAATCTGAATAAAATGAATTTATTAAAAGCTATTTAATAATCTATTTTTTAAAATGATTTTTTTAGTTGATTTTTTTTTAATGGGAAAATATCGTAAATGAGAGCTAAAATATGCGTTGTGTTATGCTACTATAAAACAGCATGGATTTTAAAAAGATCCTAAAAGCAAAATAGTATGCTCATCTGTTGTTTTTTTTTCAGTTTTTGTTTTGCTGGATAGGGAAAAACTTCTGATTTGCACTCAACAATTCAGAAATCCTTAGATACGGATTATGGTGGAAAGTAAAGGCCCTTTGGCGATATAATGTGTTTTGTTTGAGTAAAAAACAGCACCGAACAAGCTTTCACTCTTCTAGCTTTTCCTAGGTGTGTGTGTTTGACGAGCATAGTCTTACTTCTCTTTATTGTTTATAATATGTTAAAAGTTGTTCAGCGTTGACTTGAGACTCAGTCTAAGCTTTATGCTTTGTATATTATTCCAGTTCTGAAAAAAAAAATGTTTAAAAAAACCCTTAAAAACCCTAGCACTTGCTGATTTCTCTTGCTAATAATTAGAATTCTCTTGAAGAGAGTACTAGTCATGGGTGACAACTAGTTCCTTTTTGAAAAATATGAAAATTAACCAAGGAATGGAATTCGATAATTAGATAAGTGGGTGCTATAGTAAAAATTTATCTATTTGGTAACAAATGCAGAAATCTGAAAGCGCTTTTTCATCAAGATTAGAGGAAGAGGAAGACCTTTTGAATGAATAAAAAGGAAGCTCTGGCAAACGTGTCTGGCAAACGTACATTCATGATATTTATCTTGTATCTAATAATTAGGAGATTTAATGAGCCGGTCGCGTCTCTAAAACCAAAGACACTTTCTCATCCCGGTCGATGGGCAGAAATATCTTGCTTAAAGGCTTTTATTATACGTGATAGTAATAACAGCTTAACTTTATTTTCAGTGAGTTACTGCCAAGCAAAAGTTTTTTTTCCTCTAACTTAGAAATAGTTACATAATTTTTTGCAGTAAAAACAAAATAAGCTGGTTGAAGTAGGCTGACATCCAAAATAGAGAGATGTTCTAGCAATGGATTAGTAGTACCGTCCATATGTCTAAATTTCTTCAGTTGGATAGGAAATAAACATATCGTTTGTTATGTCTCTAATAGCGTTTTTTCTAATTTGTTGTTTAGTTTTGAACTTGATTCTTGAAACATACGCTAACGGAAATCAACACTGTGTTCATCCAGTTATTAGGTTCATTATTGACTTTGCAACAAGGACGTTAACATTTTTTTCCCTCCTTCAAAATTTACATTTTTTATCTCCCTTTATCGCTTACACATTTTAAATTTCCAATATTCATTTCCCATATCGCTTGGATGGTACGATATGAAGTTACTGCTTGGTTAATCAAAGTAGGTTTGACGTAGGTGAAATTGTCTCACAGAAGAAGATCTCAGTTCCTTTACATCTTACCAGAAAAGAACTTACACCCCAGTTGGCTGTTTTGGGTGCAGAACTGATTGAAGATGCTTTGCCAGGTTTAGCACAGAAACTGGCTGCTGCTGTTCCTCAACCAGAAAACGGGGTTACATTAGGTAAGTCCTAATGTTAAATTTGAAGTTCAGTATTAAAGGGGATCAAGTTAAAAAGAGATATGGTATAAACTGAGTTAACTGAATATAGTTGACTCTTTTGCTTTTTGCTAAAACTTGGTAACGCCTATTTACTCTGTCCAGTAAAAGCTTAAAAATAATGATATGTAGACTTGTTTTAACTACTACTTCACATGGAAATCACATTTTCTTGAACCAATCAGCAACTGCTAAAGTAACTCATTCACTGCACACAGTTGAACTTAGTCTACGAATTTATTTATTAAATACTCTGAGTGCGTTTGAGGATCCCTTGTCCGGATTATCCGCTTGATAATAACTTCCTCGACGTGTGCTCCACTGCAAAGATAGCTTATTTACAAACCCCTCTGAAGGTGTGCCACATTTCAAAATTAATGTCCCTTTTTGCTCTCTGCATGTAATTTCAAATGTTTTTTCACTTTTTGTAAATATTGAATTCATATAGAAAATGGCACTTAAGCAAAGAATAGCAAGGAGACATCAGTTAGATCTCAGTATATAATATTTTATATAATTTGTTAATATTTTTTCTTTGTCAGGTCTAGGATATTTATCATGCATTATTCATGTATAAGTATTATTCCAAATTAGTTGCTAAGTGTTTCCTAATTTTTTTTTTATTTCTGATGATGAAATACAGAATTACCCTACACGATATGTTACGTTAATATAGTGAGGACACCTCAAGTTGTTAAAACTAGATCTTTATTTTCAATACGTCATATTGGGCCAAACTTGGAATTTTTTACCAGAATTTTTGGAAAAGTCGGTAAATGTGCTTGGTTTTCGTAGAGATCTTAAAAACATGTTTGTTTTCAGTTGTATAATTTTTGAAGAAAAGTTAAGTTGAATTTATGTCGCTCTCAAGTTCCTACAGAAAAATTAATGCAAATAAATAGTTTAATTTTTGTTGGATTGAAAAAGGGATTTTTGAGTTTGTTGATAGGTGGTGTTTTGCTAGTGATAGTTTTGTGGTGTTTTGCGAGTTTTGATAGTGATAATGTGTTTTGCAAGGGTTGTTACGACCAGGAGTAGGGCAAATTCAGATTTTTGTTCTTTTTTCTTTCTTTTCTTTTCTCTTCTTCTCTTTTTTAAATTTTATTCCTATGTTTAAGTGGTAACTCCAAGAAAGCGAAGGCTTACAAAGGTTAATTGTTTTGTTGTATTGTTTTTTGTGTGTTTTGTTGTGTATTCTCTTGAATAAATCCTGTTATCTAATTAAATTAAAAAATTATATGATCTTTAACGATGGTCTAAATAAAGTAGACAAGTAAAGGTTTTTGCTGCCTGATATTTCTTTGATCTGCGCTGAAGGTGTTGAATCTAAATAAAAAAAAGGCAAAGAATGCATCGCGTGTTGGGTTTTAGTAATATTTTTTTATGCCAACAGAAAAGTAAAATTAGTAAATTTTCATTATGTAACTTTTTATAGTACGTTTAAAAATACTCTTGGTATTTTTTTTACAACCACAGTTTAGCATATAAAACTTGACTGAGAATCCTTAAACACACAATGTTAAAACCCTAAAGAAGAAAGAGAACTAGCTCTTCAAACCAGTATTGTCTCCTTTCATAGCAACAGCGAACCAAATCCACCTGATTTATTTTGCTCATTTTTCTGCTTAAAATTTGTAATAACTAACTGAGAATTTCTCTTGCAGTTAATTATGAACGAAAGCAGTGTTGCAATTTAAGTTTATGAGTGTAAAACATACTCAGATTACTTTAATGCTAAACTCTCTATATAATATTACTGTGCTGATCGTTCTTGTCAGATTTTGTTTTAATCCAATGAATATTGCTTAAAATTAATTATGAACCAACAGTTTACGTGCTTGAAAGGAAATAAAATTTGTTCGTACCAAATACTGTTGTAGCATAGATACCGTTGTGGTATTTAATATGACATGTTGCAATATCTTCTTTTTTTTACTACTGGTTTATGCTTTTAACCATTATATTCTCAGAGCTTAGTGTATTTTGATGCTGATTGGTGAATTTACTTACTTTTTCATGACTAACTGATGGTCTTACTTTCAGACCTGGAGTAGATGACGCTGTATTATTAAAAAAAATTTCCCAGTTCCCTTTTTTCTATTATTGAAGTGTTCATATACCAAAGTTAACAAGTCCACTTTCAAAATTTTTGACGTTTCTGCGTCAAAGCATTGATTCTGTGGATCTTAAGGATATCCTATAAAAACAACCAACAATGCAAAATGGCAAATAAAATCTATTAAACAATGAGTACCTGATTTGACCTCTTTATATTCATAACTTTTTCGCTATAGTTTGACAGACTTTATAGCTATTCTGTTTATAGTTAAAATGAAATGGAGATTTAAAAAGGTCAACATCTTGAAAGAAACCTTGGGAATATTAGTGCTAGCTTGAATTGTAAATCTTCTTCCGTCAGATTAACAAATAGAAATTTCACTCACTTTTTCAAACATAAATGTTACCTTGGACTAATTTTAAATACAAATATTGCTTCAATTCTCCTTTCTTATTTTCTTTTAATACATTTAGTCTTTTTTCATTCACAAAGGGCTCCAGGTACGAAACCGTAAAATTAGGATTTTTATTAGTAAATATGTGTGTTTTTATTACCTTAACTAAAAATTTTACTATTATTATACAGTTTCCCTTCATTTCAATTTTAAATCAAAACCACCAATAGATACTCTTTTTGAATTATTTACATTTTTTTTGTAAGTAGTCCGCCAAATTTGTCACTAGGCAATTTAGTTGATTTATGATTTTGTTTTTTATTTTAAGCCCCAAAGATTGACTCCTCATACGGAAAGTTTGACTGGAATAACATCACAGCCATTGAGCTGTATAATAGATGGCGTGGATTGCATGGTGCCATACCGCTATTTACTAAGTGGGGCTCTAAAACTATCAAATTAGAAAAATTGGAGCCTCCAGTGTCCGACAGTGTTGCCACGCCTCTGACGAAAGATTTAAACGTTAGACCGGGTATTCTTCTTTATCACAAAAAACGACGAACTATTTTGTGCAGGTGTGTTGATTCTTGGATTCAAATAAGTGAGTTGTGTCTAGTTGGAAGGCCAGTGCAGAAGGCTTTAGACTTTAGGAATGGTTTTTTGTTAAAAGAACATAGAGACAATTGGTACTTTGGACCATAGAATTTTATAAAGTATTAGATATGACAATACAGCTGATTCAATTATATGAAAAGGACGCTTTTTGTTAACGGTCACATAGTAGAGTTTCTGATTTTGTTGATAATTCATCGATAAATTATAATTTTTATTTACGAATCATTTTCCAGTGTTCCTTGATTTTCAAAGAATCATTGTGAAGTAATATTATAAGAATAAACTGCGTTAAAATTCATGTTTTGCTGCAATAGAAAAACAAAGGAAAAAGAAAATTTTCCGCACAAAACAATGCATGCTAAAGAAATAAGGGAAAAGACACATTTTTAAAATTAGAATGGGCAACATAGTCCAGAAAGTGTAAAAACTATCATCTATAAAATATCACAATTATATTGAATTCCTTACTTCCAATATTATTCTAAAGTGTTACCTCAAACAAATTACAACAGTTTTGATTTTGGTACCATTCGAACCGGAAAAAAATCCTCTACAGCGTGTAAAAATTGGCCAAAATCGGTCGAGGCTAACTTGTACTTTGAAAAGTCGGTGATAGTAGAATCAGGTGCGTAGATCACGAATATGGACTCAGCTCTGTGTTTTGGCCATCCCTGAGCCTTCTGAACCCCCTCCCCATCCCCACACGCACTTGAGATAAAGCGGGCATTAATATTTGTTGGATATTACACAAAGTCGGATCTACGAAGAGAAAATTACACTTCCTAGCCGAAATGCTAGGAAAAAGTTGTGCCCTGGTATCTTGCATTCCCCCCCCCCCTGCAACGCACGCCCAATCAAATAAATGGTTTTGCACACATATCAAAATTGCCTGGCAGCTGGAAGAATCCGGATCGTCCATAAAAAGTCAAATAATTCTGTCCTTTCGACAATTTATTACGATCTTCTGCATCCTGGATTCGAGGGAGATAAGATTTCAAGCATAGAGGCTCTTTGGCTTACGTCGTGGCATCTTAAGCAATCCAAGCCAGGTTGGAGTGGAACTATTATTGCTGCAGAAGGACTTGGAAGTAGCGTTGCAAAAGTGGTGGTTACTTGGATGATTCCATACCCTCATGAGTTTTGTTGGTGCCATTGTATCTATGATGGACGGATCTGGACTGAAAGAAATCTTTAAATTGATATACGTTTCCGATACAGTTCCTCATCTTCTAAGTGGTAAGGCTATTTCTGGACCACTACGAGCCCATACCATTCTAGACGTAGCACTTCACTTGATTCTGATTAAGGTACTTGTAGACGAGAATTCAGAGGCACAACTTAAATTGACTACAGAACTTGCATTTAATATGGTTGAGTTTAGTGAAATCAAAGATTTGTATGAGAAAGTAATGAATGGACGAGCTTCTCTTGAACATGTGTCCCAGTCTTCATGTCTCATTAAGGCCAAAGCTTCTCTTTCAGCTCTTAAATTAGGTCAAAGTCATGAGACTCGAACAGGAAAATTTTGGATACAGTACATGGACATGGTTGCCATTCTTCGAAATTTCTTCAGAGCTGAACGTATAGGTCAATGGAAACTTCATTTGCAAACAGTTTCGGCATGCTCCTTTTCCTTGCTGCAGCTGGTCGCAACAACTACACGAAGTAAGCGAGGCTGTACCTACAGCCGGTGAACAGACTTGAACATACAAGCCTAAAACTTTTCCAGTCTTTCGAAAAAGGCTTATACGTTGTGAGATGATTGGACAGATTTTATACCGGTTTATCTACAGATTTGGTCATAGAACAAGAACTGATGAGAAGTCTGGAAACGGCAACAGGATTGATTAGAGGTAGAGGAATGGTGGGAGTACAGGGACTTCAGTGGGTAATGGGGCGTGTGAACTGTGCTTTCTTTAATATTTTGATGCAAGAACGGACGGATTTTTCGTATCGCACAAGTGACCAACACAAAGAGTCTGGTATTTCAAGGCAGCTAGGGGACTGCAAAGACACACGAACAGTTATTAACTTTTTCGAGCAGTCGTCTCCTTTCGAGGGTGATCTGCTATTACTTTGAAACCTTGCTACTGGCATGACTGCTGCAGAAAATGAGGATTCTTGACGGAATTTTTGGGAAATCTCTGAAGGAACATCCGTTCAAACACGAGGATCAGGCAGTCCTTGTGACGGCGAAGCAAATAATTGGGGAGAAATCTACTGTTTAGATTCTTCACTGCTGTTTCAGCGTCTTCTCAATAAATCCAAACGACTGAATATGGACGAAGAATCTTCATTTAAATATGAACCTTGCTCCTATCCGGAGTCGCTTTTTGACGATTCTGGCACGTTCCAAAAGTGAAATAAACCAGAACTTGCAAAAGCTATCAAGTGACTTTCAGAAATTGATACTATTTGGGAAATAGATAGTCAGAATTGCACCTACGTCTTAGACGGAGGCACTTTGCTTCACAGGATTCCCAAGGCAAAAAAAGAAACATATTCGGGGAGCTTAGACCGATACTGGAACTATATACGACCTATCTTCAAGTGCAAGATTCTATTCGGCTGTAGAGTCCTGCCCTTGATCTGGAGAATTGGGAATGGAGACTTAAAAAAAACGTGCTGTATCCTATCTTCACGGATCTTTCAGCGGTTCCAAAGAAGATTCTCACTGTCGTGAAGTGTGGTTGTAATTCTGGTATTCTGTGAAAGTGACCGGTGCAGCTGTTATCGAAATGGCATCAATGCGACAATGCTTGCAAATCTTGCAAAGGAATTAGTTGGTCTAATGTCCAGGTCCAAATCGAAGATGTAGAATACATGTGATTAATTAAATAAATGTGATGATTCTCCAAGCCTTTTGCAATTTCAAATTATATATGGTTTTTTTTTGTTCAAATTAAAATCAATGATTTAGCTAGTTGTGAGAAGTTGCTTATTGGATTCTAAGAAGTTGGGGTAGTTACGTTTAGAGTGGATGGTGCTGGGGGTTGGGTTAAATTGACATGGATTTGGATTCTTTTCTGTGTTAGCATTCAAAATGTTTTCGTGTATCAATTCAACTTCACGTAATGTTGCTCTCAGACCTATACTGACGCTCGATACATGGGCCGGAGGGGAGAAATGAACTTGGGCGTTCAAAACAAAAACAGAGTGCATATTCATAATCTACGTACCAGATTTTACCATCACCAACTTTTTATACATGCAAATTTAGTTGTTGTTATTAAGTCGTCATTTTAGAAGAAAAGGCGAAAAATGGTCAATTTTGTCTCGTCTGATTTTGGTCAATTTTTATTAGGCTGAAGAAATTTTTTTTTTCTTGTTCGAATGGTACCAAAATCCAATCTGTTGTAATTTGTTTGAGGTTAAACTATAGATTGACTGTACTATTGACCCTTATATTTGTGTCAGATGGGTAATCTAGTTTTTGACTCTATCCACGATCTATTATAAAGACTGAATCAAGTGTTTCGCACGGTTTTAGCTATGAATCTCTACTGAAAAACATTTCAAGGAATAATTTTACATCGATACCGTTTTCAAGAAATACTGCGAAGAAGTAGCTAGGAATTATAAAAAAGAAAAAATCCTAATAGCTTGGAATAACAGGACAAACTACATCCAATGGGTATAAAGTGGATTTGTTCTAGAAAAGTTGTGTTAAAAAGCTGAACAAAAAATATAATTTCTTGAAGTTGGATTTTGGTTATATATGACGAAGAAATATGACAAGAGAAACTAATGGGTAGACCAATGTAGAAAAAACACTGAAGGTCGAGCTAAATAAAAAGAAAAAGTGTCAGGTCATCCAAGTCATAACAACTACCAAAATACACACTTTGCATTTTAAGATTGCAATTTTATAGTTTTTAAACACGTTCTTTGTACTAACTTATAACCTGCCTCTTCCATCATTGTTTTGACTGTTTTGTGAGCAAAAACTGGTTTACTACAAAGTTTAGTGCTTAGTATTACATTAGAATCAGTCTATGTATCAACATGGGTGTAAAGTTTTCTGGGTGCTGGGGTTGATGATGTTGGTTTAGTTTCTATTTTAGTGTCCTAAAAAGGGAATTTTCGTGGGACTCCTTTAAACCTTTTAAGTGGAGATGTGGTCGCAAGGAGTTTTTAAGGGACGGCATTTTCCCCTTCTGCCGAAATTTATGCGTATGTTCATTTGTCACTATTGAATCACATAAACGAAAAAAAATTGACGTTTATAGAACTGTAGAAGGAGTAGTGTACCCAAAGTCTCAATTTTTTGTGTGTGTCTTGGGGGGGAGGGTGTAGTGTCAAACTAGAATCCTTTATCCTGTTGTCGGCCTCTTTTCAGACTTAAACCGTTTGACGACCAAACTAACTGAACAGCAATTCGATACAAATCTTCTTTTGCGTAAAGTATATTCCATATTTTACTATTTTGCATTGATGTCACAATATCTTCAAATTATTTAATTTATTTCGTTGGTAATCCAATCCATAAACGTTGTCACTCGTGTGTAAATCCCAGGTACATTTGGTGTTCCACAGGCTAAGCCTTTTGAAACTATACCAATAAGGTAGAATTTTCCTCCTACTGGAGTCATTAATGGACCTCCAGAATCTCCCTAGAAAAGAAAAATCTTAGAAAATATAATCGTCCAAAATTGCGACACTTCTCTTAAATTGTTCACTGTTCTATTTATATACAACCTACCATTTAGTCAGGTACGTACGCGGGAGGGAGAGGTGGGAGAAGAGGCTAGAAGTTTGGTCAGGGCCACTGAAAAAATTCGATATTTTTACGATTTGCTTCTTTTAATTTTCATGAAGTTTAATCGTTTTTGATCTCATTGTTTGTCACCTCTTCCCTGGAATAAATTCCTGCCCAAGCTCCTGGCGGGTAAGGAGGTCTTATAAGATTTCGAACCTGCGAATCTAACGAGCTTAGGCTTGTCTCTGAGAATGCAAAAAAAAAGACACCATCTAGTAATATCGAGCGAAATTTCCTGTTACTGTCTAAACCAAATAGGCAGGTATTATTTTTTGCAGAATGGTGTAAGTATGTCATTTCAGTTGAGAATAGGCTATTAAACTATCAACCAAATCTTTTACCTCAACGTGTGTCTGACAACGTCAGACTGAATAACATTAGTTCAATAACGACCAAAAGTACATCATAATATACCTTGTGCTTATTACGTAGAAACTAGAAGATCAATAGTAGGTAGTCTATAAATTGCTGTTGAGACGTTTCCAGAGAGAATAGTTTGGTCAAAATGCGGATATGGAAGGCTTAATGTGTGCCTCTAAAAGTTTTAATTTTTAGCCTAGGATCCCTTGGTACGATGCCGTCAAAACTCCTAATTGGCCCTTTTTGAGGCTGAACAAGATCATAGTTGGCTTATGATTTCTGGCTGTCCGAGCTAAAAAAAAAAAATTTTATGTGTGATTTCTTTCTGACTTACAATTGGAATAATTCAAGATGTAAATTTATTAAGTAGTATGTTTTAATTCTGAACTGCCTAGTGGTTATCAATGTGGGACTCTCAGCGTTTTTCCTATAGTACACTTTTTCAAACAGTCCGTGGTAATGAACTGTAGGTAAGGAACGACCTGGCTCAATAGTAACCGAAACTAAAAAGTTGAATTTTGATACCCATAGATATATCAAAAGAATCGGATTATTATACTGAGTTCAACTATATAAATTTCATTAAGTTTAGTCTTACTCATCGAAGGCTACGAGCCTGAGAAAATTTGCATTATTTAAGAAAAAAGGGGAAAAACCCCCTAAAAGTCATAGAACCTAGATAAAAATCACACCATCAGATTCAGCGTATCAGAGAACCCTATTGTATTGGTTTCAAGCTCTTATCTGCAAAAATGCAGAATTTTGTATTTTTTGCTGGAAGAAGATCACGGGATGCCGGTTTACTTGTTTTTTTGTTTGTTTTCCCTAGGGGTGTTTGTATCGACCCGTTGGTCCTAGAACATCATGAGAGGGCTCGTTCGAACGGAAATTAGCAGTTCTATTTCCTTTTTTAAGTGGCCAAAAAGATTGGAGGTCAACTAGGTCCCCTCCCCCGCCCTTTTCCCCAAAATCATATGAGCCAAATTTTTAGATGGTTTTTTTGTTCGTCATAGTGGAAAGGCCCAATAACTATGTCTTTGGATATAACCTGACCCCCCCCCCCCCAGAACCCTAGGGGCAAGGTTTTTAAGCTATAAAACGACAACATGTCGTTTAATTAGAACAATAAGCTTTTTTTAAAGGTACCAAAACTTCAACGTAAAGAGCGTGGTGTTGAGGAGGGGGCAGCCCCCTTAATATACGTAATAATTTCTATTCGTTTTAAGTCTTGGTGTTGCCCCTTGCTTTCATTCGAAAAAACTTGTTTTTTTTTTCTTTATTTGATAATCTTATAGCGTGATCATGCACATCTTTACAGTATTCTGCAAAACCTTCATAAATACTGCTTCTTTGTCTATCTTTTTAGATGAATGTATATAGAAATCATTTTTTGTTAAGTTTTAAATCACCCCTAGCAATTCTATCATCCCTTGGAGTGCATATATCCTTGGTTGGGAATCTTCAATTTAGGGCATTATTTTCCTGTTTTTTTGGTCACCTAAAGTCATGGCTGTCATTTTATGCGTTGGATGCAAGACGCATCTTTTTTGCCATGCATGCGTTTATGAATATCTAATCATGGGAAAAATGAGGTGTTTTTTTTTTGTTTTTTTTCGTACGGTGTTTTTTTTTTTTTTTTAGACCAGATGGTTAGGTAAATATTTGCAGTTTCTGCCGTCTTTGTATAAAACTAAAAGTGGTAAGTTTTTTTTTATTGTATGGATCAGTGGCTCCCAACCGATTTTGGACCATGCCCCATCAAGCTACTTCTAAAACCCCGATGCCCCCATCGTGATACTTAGATTTTGTTATTCCAATTTTACGTTTTGTCACCCGAAGAAAGTTTAAAAGGCCATTACCATGGTATCTTTTTTTAGTCGTCCTCTTGGCATACTTTAAAATAATGGAAAATATTGTCCGAGTACAACACCTTTTATACCATGTATAACGTGATTGCAATTACAATAATGTTTCTTTTACTCTTTAAATGCATTTGAATGCGACAAATGGAAAATGTTTTCTTTTTTCAAAATTAAGGTTCTGAAGTATACTCAGCCGAAGGGTGCACGTCCCGTCCATGACTCACCTAAATATTGCCATGCCCTACGTTGGAATCAGAGGCATAGATGAAGGATTAAAGATGCATGCTGTATTTGCTTCTTTTTTTTACTACTTTTTATGTTGATAAATTTTCTGGAAACTTAAAGAGGTGAAATCGACCAGTCTCAAATGTCCTTAGTTATTGTATGTCCCATTCACAATAAGATTTTACTAAAATTAGGATTTAGCTAGCGCTAATCTAGCCAGTTAGGTTGTTCATAAACCTTTTCAATTGGCTGAAAAACTCTATAGAAAAATATGATTGACTTAAATTAGTGCAGGCCAACTCTCGGTACTAGTGAATATCAATGTGACTGGGGCATTAGTACCGCATTTAAAACATAGATTGCAGTATTAAGTTTGGGGCCCTATTTAGAAATGTGTCTAATTTGTGAAACTTCTTTTATAGTTATTTTATGGTTTTAATGCTATATGCCTGTTTTATAGTTCTATAGTTGCTTTTTTAAATTCAAAATTTTTACTGATCTTTTTTATTTCTTTCAGTTAATTTTCTTTTACTGTTATTAAGGCGCAATTAGTAATCTCTTCCTGAATACTAGCTGATCCCTGTCCCTATAAATCGGACGTCGTTCAGGAAATCAATAGTTAAATTGTATTTTTTTTATTTGTATTTCATGTTATTTAGCTGACGCAGAAAGAATCCATACATATACGTCTCCAGTTTTGTAGTACTTTGAAAAGCTCAGGAATGTTCTCGTTTGAATGACTACATATAAAACAATAAGGTTGAAAATTTTTGGTGTTTTGTGGATGAAGGTTTTGCTTTTTGGCAATCCTGTTAGGGCCAAATGAAGTGTAAAAGGTTTTGAATGAGGCGGAGAGGGGTAATAAAAAAATATTTAAAGCAGGTAGGACCTTTATGGGAGGGAATATGGAAGAAATCTTCGATTAGAGTGAGTTTCGGACAAGCTTGTCCAAGTGTGTTGATCTCATCCGGTCAAGTCTCGCAGTGCGTTAGCAGCAGTAGTAGGAGTAGTATTAGTATGGTTTATTCGATAGAGTAATATTTGTCTTTGCTGTATAATTGTTATATTTAGTTTGATTAAACACAGCATCTAAGAATCCCCCCCCCCTAAATACGAAATAGAGCTGGTTAAAGTTTGACCTATGGCTTTTTTCCTTTCCACTCACAAATTCAGCCTTTCACTTATGCCCTGGAACGAAACACAGCGCTATTTTTATGGAATTAGCGTCCTGTTGATTACTTCGAGTGAAACTCCCATCATCGTGTCCATGAAATAAGGACGGTCAAAGAAAGACTACTATACTACTGCTACTGCTAACAACTTATTCCAGCACCAAGTCACCTGAGGCTAACTCAGCAGTGCACCCTCCTTCTCTATCCCAATCTATTAATAATCCTGCTTCAATGGCGTGAGGGTGGACGTTTCACAAGTTTACTTAGCCAGAACTGTAACTCTAAACGGCGCTTGCAGGGTAACCTTGAGGAGTGGCGCTCCTTGAGAAACTAGTCTAGTAAACAACCCAGGATTGCGCTGTATTTTGATTAATGGATATTTCTAAATTTTCAAAGATGAAGCCGCTTGTGAAATCAATAAAAAATGCATTGAAATTATGGTTTTGAGCCTATTAAAACCAATAAAATGGATTCTAGGTACATACTAAAACGCAATATTCTTGACTATATAACAAATAAGATGTATAGAACTAATTATAAAAGAGGCAAAACTAGCAGTTATAAAAAAGTTGTAGTTGGATGGCACCCTTGTAGGACTTCCTCTTTTGAGGAAAGGTCAGTCTCAAGTCGTAAAACCACCCATTGTAGATTAGTTGTGTTCTTTAGAATTCATGACCGAAAAGCTCGGAGTCCACCCCCAATGCAGTCTGTGTAATTACGTGTCAGGTAATGGATAAAAGACTTCACCGTGGATCTATTTTGATGTCCATCTTGGCTTTTTCTTAAGTTTAAAGTAAAAAGTACACTTACTTGGCACGCATCTTGTCTTCCAGAAGGCACTCCAGCACATATGACGGTTTTATCGATCTTTGTATTTCGTATCCCAGTATAAGCATTTTTGCATTGAGCTTGCGAATAAACCCTAATTCTCGCTTCTTGAAGTGTGTTGCTTGTTAAGCCAGCTAAAAGAATAATATTTTGTCAAATTTAATTGTCGTAGTGTCTCTTATGAAGCTTTGTTTGAACTGAATCATGATACGTTGACTTGTAAGGGTTTTGGTGAAAATAATAAATACAATGGATACCAGGGTGGCGCTCAACCGAAATTTAGTGCCACGAATTTGTGTAGAATTAATCATTATTAATTCGATTTGGCTCTGCTAAAATTCATTATGAATGCTTGTGCTTCTCTGTTAAAGTTTTCCTATTTCTGAGTGTGTTAGTGTAAAAACTTTATGATTTATTTTTCTTCCCTAATTCAAGTTTCTGCTATTTTTATCTCACGGACATAGCTTGTGTGAATTTTTCAGTTGAGTTTTTTTTTTGTTTTTGTTTTACTCCTGAACTGTCATTAAGACAATAGATGGTAGAAAACAGTAATTGTAATTTCACAAGGTCATGTAGTAGTTGACCCTAAACCAACCAGATGAGTGGCAATTAAAATTAGTCCTGAAGACTCTCTTCATTTTACCACCATCATCAATAATATAAAATTTCTTAGAGCGTATCTACAATTGCAGTTTTCTGTAAAACCGGGCTGTAGAGGAAATGCTCTTACCCAATAAATGACTTCTCTTTTGGGTGGGGCCAGATCTAACGTCCCAGGTCACGCTCCGATTGGTTAAGATTACCAGATTTCTAACCCAGTTTTACAGAAAACGCTGAACGCATCTGTGCTCTGCATAAATTTTAAACTGAACGTGATATAATGGCAAGAAAGTTCATTTTCATCCAGGATAAAAACATATGAAGTCCCATTTATAGAATTCGTATTTGACTATAAAGCTGTTAATGAGATATGGAGCCCAAGTCTTGACCGAAACCCTGCATAAGATCTTACTATAATATGGGAAACTGAGACCATTCCCGGTGATTGGAAAAAAAGGGGTGGTTGTCAAGCTGTTCAAAAAAGGCAGAACAGCTCATTGTAATAACTGGCGATGTTTTACGCTACGGTCTCTAGGGAGTGAAGTCCTCTCTTCATTGTTATTGAATCTTATTCAGTCAAAAATAGATAAAATGCTAGAAATGAGCAGCATGGCTTTCGACCTGGTAGATCTTTTGTTGGTTTGATTTTTTTCTTTCAAAGTGCCAATTCATAAATCGAATGAATGTCAGGCCAAGATCATAATAGCTTTAATTGACTTCCTAGAGGCATTTGACTGAGTCCTCAGGAACTCGCCAAGGAGAATCTTTATAATAGATTCCCTAACAAGACTACACGTGTTATTGTTGCACAGTACAAGGATCAGCTATGTACCGTACAGACTAATGACAGGGACCTTACTCAATGGTTGAGTGCAACGTTTGGTGTTTGTCAAGGATTTATTCAATCGCAAATGTTCTTTACCGTCCTCATGGATTTCATAGTTTGAATTTGCAACTTCACAGATAGAATCCAACTGAACCTGAGCCGAAATCTGTGTGTCGATGATTTTGCTGATGACATAGACCTTTTATCTCATTTGAGGGAGGACGTGAAGAAAAACATCATCAAACTCACAAATAAGGCAGAGCCAGCAGATCTGGGAAAAAAACAAACTCGAAAACCATGCAAAATAATGTAAGTAAAGTACTTGCCCCTCCGTTCCAGTTTGGAGTTGATCTACTTGAAGAGGTTGAAGAACTGAAGCACTCGGGTTTTAATGTTTGGTGAAAAATGTTCAGGTTTAATGTTTGGGTTTAAAGTTTGTTCGGGTTTAAAGTTTTAATGTTTGATTATCGTTTTTAATGTTCGTTTTAATGTTTTAATGTTTAATGTTCGGGTTTTTAATGTTCGGGTTTAAAGTTTTAATGTTTGATTATCTTTTTTAGTTTAGAGATTGCATTAAATGCTATGGGCTTGTTGAAGTTGATTAAAAAAAATATTTAAATTTGCTTTCTTTGGTCTACCTCTAAGATCCTGTATAACTAACGTTTAGCTCCATTCTCAGCTTTGACTTACAAAATCATAGCAATTTACTTAAAAAAAATTGAATTCGTCAATTCATATATGTTTAGTAGTTAAAGTAAGTATGTATGTATGTATATGTATTAAATAAAAAAAAAATAGTTTTTTTAACTGAAAGTAAGGAGCGACATTAAAACTTAAAACGAACAGAAATTACTTCGTATATGAAAGAGGCTGCTTCCGCATCAACGCCCCGCTCTTTACGCTAAACTTTGACTCTTTCTCTCAATTCTTCTTTTTAAAACAGTAAAAAACAGTAGCGTAAAGAGCGGGGCGTTAATGAGGGAGCAGCCTCTTTCATATACGAAGTAATTTCTGTTCGTTTTAAGTTTTAATGTCGCTCCTTACTTTCAGTTAAAAAAACTAGTTTTTTTTATTTAATTTCTGAACGTTTTTGAATCAATGCATATTTTGATTTTGGCTCTCCGCAGAGGAATAATCAAAACGAAATTTGTATATATATTTTTTTTTTGGCTAAATGGCTTTCTTATAATTTTGATCGAATGATTTTGAGAAAAAAAGAACGGGGGAGGAAGCCTAGTTGCCCTCCGATTTTTTGGTTAATTAAAAAGGCAACTAGAACTTTTAAGGTTTTACGAATCTTTTTATTAGTAAAAGATTTACGTAACTTATAAATTAGGTTATGTAAAGAAATTTTGTATTCTCATGTTTTTATTACATATATGAGGGGGTTCGCCCCCTCGTCAGTACCTCGCTCTTTACACTAAAGCTTAAATTTTGTTCCAATTCATTAAGAATGACCCCTGAATCACAAAAGCCGTAGAATAAATAGTTGAAATTACTAAAAATACCTTAGCGTAAAGAGTAAGGTATTAGAAGGAGGGGAGCCTCTCATATGGGTAATAATTTCTGTCTCTGTTTTAAGTTTTAATGCTGTTCCTTACTTCCAGCTGAAAAAAACTTTTTCATATTTATTTTTTAATTGTTTTTTTTTTTAATAATGCTAGTAAATCCTGCTCTCCCTTCATGGAAAGTTTCTTCTCCCATGACAAATTCTCGATGGAATGTTCCCCCAGCATATCCCCCTCTTCTCAAACCCTCCCCTCAACCAAAAAAATCCTCCTGAAAACGCCTGTACACTTTCCAATAACCATTACTATATGGAAGCACTGGTCAAAGTTTGTAACTTGTTGCCCCTCCCTCGGGGACTGTGGGGAGTAAGTCGTCCCCAAAGACATAGTTATAAGGTTTTCCGACTACGCTGAATAAAATGGCTATCTCAGAATTTTGATCCGTTGACTTTGGGAAAATAATTAGCGTGGGAGGAGGCCTAGGTGCCCTCCAATTTTTTGGTCACTTGAAAAGGGCACTAGAAATTTTAATTTCCGTTAGAATGAGCCCTCCTGCTACATTCTAGGACAACTGGGTCGATACGATCACCCGTGGGAAAAAAAACAAATAAACACGCATCCGTGATCTGCCTTCTGGCAAAAAATGCAAAATTCCACATTTTTGTAGATAGGAGCTTGAAACTTCTGTAGTAGGGTTTTCTGATACGCTGAATATGATGGTGTGATTTTCGTTAAGATTCTATGACTTCTAGGTGATGTTTCCCCCTACTTTCTAAAATAATGCAAATTTTCTCAGGCTCGTAACTTTTGATGGGTAAGACTAAACTTGATGAAACTTATATATTTAAAATCAGCATTAAAATGCGATTCCTTTGATGTAGCTATTGGTATCAAAATTCCATTTTTTAGAGTTTTGGTTACTATTGAGCCGGGTCGCTCCTTACTACAGTTCGTTACCACGAACTGTTTGATATATTTATTTCCCGTCAAAAGAAAGAGATAGAGTATAAGATAAAGAAGCAAAAAAACACACTACAAAAGGATACACAAACACAAGAAAAATAAAGAACAAATGGATGCCTAAGTTAACAAAAGGATATCTAAGTGATTTCTTGTTTCATTCTGAAAAGTTGTTTACTGAAAGTTGTATGTTTTATTCTGAAAAGTTGAAAAAGAGATTCAATGTTTTTCAGGTGTTACCAACCGGTACAACCGAACGTCAACCAAATATGCTATATTTAGGTCAATTTTTTTTTTAGAATTGGGACGTCCTAGCTATGTATTCCGAGTGAACACACAAAGGTTTTCTTAGTTATTGCATAAATACAACTTACCGAAGTCCTTTGCTCCCCATCCAGCTACATACGATATCTTATTCAAAAAATTTGAATTTTTTGTCGTCGGAGTAACTGGCAAGCACACGGGCATAACAAAATCTGCAAAATATGAAATGTTTGATTTGTCAGCCTATTATACCCTTAAAACAGTTACTTTACATGGTGTTAATCCGTTGGATTGCTATCTATTCTCTTGATAAAAAAAAACCTCCTGAGAATTCCAGAAAAGTGAATAGAGCAGGAGATTCAAACGTACGGCATTAAGGAGATTTGTTGGTCAGTGTGTTTACCTTAGATAACTTAACTCTGCAACTACTTAGAGAAGTGCAGTATCGTGGCCTGGTAGTAATCATAGATTTTCTATATTAAATGTCTTTGGATTTTTGACAAATTATCTGTACATTTTTTTTTTAATTTGTGGCTTAATTTTATTTTATAATTGTTATAACATTGCTAGACACATTCTTATAAATGTGAATGAAAAATACACAAAAGCAAGTAAAAAATCCTACCCCCCTCCTGCAAAGAATGCTCTGTAGTTTTGCTTGTAAATTTCTGCGCATTAAAGCAGACCAAAACCAGAAAAGTAAGTTTGGTATATAGGGTCCTGAAGTTTATGAAGGATCTTTCCTAGTAAAATTTTAGTAATACCAAGTTTTAGCTAAAGCTAATTCAATCCACTCAGATTTTTCATAGAACATTTTGAATGGCTGAAAACTTCAATGAGGAATTTCGATTAGCTGAAATAGTGCCAATTAAATCTGAGTTAGAGTGAATTTGCATTCTGAATGGGCCTTAGCTACAACTGAATATTCTATTCTAGGTTCGAAGACCACTTGTAATGAGAAGTATTATGGTTTTCTGTTTACTCCTGAGAACGATAAACCAATGCAAAGCCAAGTAGGTATGTTCCATTACTAAGCTATATATTTTCAAAACTTTTCCATTACCTTTTAATTCATCGTGGTGATACTGCTACTCGATGATTGAATAGTTAATAAATGGCCTGAAAAATATTGTGTTTTATATACTGGGGTTTTCAAGATGTTTGAAAAAATTTTTAAGTATATAAATGCTAAACAAATATTTTAAAAACATCTTCAAAAACAGTTTTATCTCCAATTTCTCTAAGAAGTAAACAAAAATCCTGGCACGCAATCTTGGTCTTATGTATTTTAAGACAAAAAATAAAAATTTATGGTCCCCTTGATATACTTTGAAGTTATTCAGTCAGGATTTATGTCATAACCATTGTGTGCCTCTCACTTATAATTTTATAAGTTTCAATTATTCCAGGTAGGGGGGATTTTTTTATCGCAAATGGAGCTAAAACTGATAATCGGTGGTAAATTTTGAATCTAATTTCTTCCTCCATTCTTAAAATATTTTTCATATAGATTTTATTCAAGAGCATTTCCGAATTATTACCTATTAAAGGCTGACGTAGCGAGTCGGCTTGTGATACCCATAGAACGTGACATCCTTTCCTTTAAAACAACCAATGGCGGCTGTTGGCCTGCTATAGTGCTGGCTGTAAGCGGGAAACCAATGCAATTAAAATTTACTCTTGGACTTAACTTTTAGTCTAAACAGACAAAGTTAAATAAAGATTTTTAGATATTAAATTTGTTAGTTCTGTCACTGTACCCTTCATAATACGCATACGAGACCTTAAACTTGTACAAGGTAATCAGTGCAAAATCAGGAATATAATACCAGAGTGTCAAGGTTCGCTACTGCAGCGCTAGTCTTGAACAGACTACACGGATCAATAAATATAAAATTTGATCATACAGTTACGTACGCGTCTTTTATGCTGAATTTTAGCATAAAAGAAAAAAAAACGATTTCACACTTTTGCAACATGGATACTTTCATCCCAAATCATTAATAGAGTAACTCAAATCATCTGGCCTGAAACTTTCTGGATATGTACACCTTGTTGAGCAGGGTTATCAAGTTCTTTAAATTCCCAAGAAAAGGCCACAGTCTTATCTACAGCCTCTACAACGGGGCTCAAGGGCTTTTTGAGCTACATGCAATAATTTCCAGTCTTCTATTATGAATTTTTTTCTTATGCTAATAACTTTTGACGGGTTGTTTTGAACACAGTAAATATTTTGTCTTGGAATCCTCATAATATTTGCAACCTCTTGATATATCGTTTTCAAACCATCGCTCTTTCAGAGTTTGTTTTTCTATGGATGGGCCTATACTTTTTCGTTAATGCAGACTCTAGCAGTTTGGTGAATTACCTCTGCCTCTTTTTAAAAGAGCTCTATTGTTTGTAAGTTTTCAAAAAATATCTTAAGGTAATCGAAAAAAGAAGACCAATAAAGGATAAATAAAAGACTTCACGAGGAAGAAAATAATTCTCACCTGTAAAAGGGACTTCTCTGTCTAATATAAGGACTCCAATGTCATTTGCGGATGTTTTGCTGTCGTAACTTTCATGTTTTATCCATTTGGCCACAAACCTTTCAACTACATTTCTATCGTCAGCTTCCGATTCCAAATCATGATCACCAAGTCTTACCTTCAAGCTAGGAAGAAAATAAAATTCAAAAACTAAATACACTAGCTGCGAAGGTTGATTATTTTCTTTTTGTTTTGTACTGGAGTTTGCCAAGCAGAGTATAAGGGACAATTACTAAGATTGAATCGATCACAATCAGCATTGGTAGCCGGCCCGTATGCACAGATCTACTGTGGACCCGTCCTCTCCCTCACTGGATATCCTTGTATTTCTCATATATTTCCCTTTGTTTTCATGCATACCAAACTCATGCTCCCCACCCCTGAAGCTTCCCCTAGCCGAAATCGAACACTGTGTACCTGCTTAGTCGATGGGCTTTGACTCGGTTATTCGTTTTGATTTTGCTTTTCCTTGAAGACAGGAGTGGTAATTTGGCCTAAAACACCAAAGGCTCGACCTGTCCTATGTTGTGCTTAGCGTAAAGTCTGTATTTCCACTTTTTACTTTTCCAATTCATATTTTTGTGCTATAAATGTCAATTAACGTTCTCCATAAATCGTTTCATTTATGTCGACCTTATTAGATTTTTATTTAGGATTACAAACAAAGCAAAATGTATTTCAATTAGATATGATAGATACCCCTCGGTCAAAGAATAGAACTTTTGATAGAGACAGAATCTTTTGTCATGGGCTGCTCCAGTTTAAATTAAATTTGAAATAGCCTTCCGAAAAAGAAATCTTGTTCGCTAGATTGCTCAATTTCGCCTTATCGCCAAACAATTGACAAGAGTCAGGCAAGAGTCTTTCTATCGTGAAACTCTTTTTCTTTTAAGAAGATAATAAAAAAAACTTACATTTCATATCCAGTGGGTCCAGGGAGACAGTGAGCTGCTGTTAACACTCGACGATTTGTTATGAGTGTGCCGCCACAAAACGTCTTAAGATTGTCATCTCCATCAACATACCTAAGGGCAGCCATCCACGGCCAAGCACCTAATAAAAGCAATATGTACTTCTTAAGATCCTTGGTTTCTGTCAGCACATTCTAAATTAGTCATTCACAGCGAAGAATTTAACGAAAGAAAAACTATAGAAGCCACTTTGTTTTACCAAAAATAATTCAAATGCCAACCACGCCAATACCGTCACTTGGTTGAAATCCCCGTGAGTTTCGGAGCTGCATTGTGTAAGAAGTATATGACAATTTATAAAGCTTTACGGTTCACCCTTGCTAACTTTTACTAAAGAATGATCATTTTTCCGATTTATTGTCAAAACAAATTGAATTTGTTTGTTTAATTAAAGTTCTTAGACGTAAAATTGTAAACATGGGAATAAAAAAATTAATTTTTTTACCCAAGACCCAAGGTTTATAAATCCTTAAATTTTGGGCAAAAACGTTTCAAAAGCTGCAAGCCACTAGTAGTTTAGAATTAGATAGATTTTGCTAGGTCTTGAAGCCAATTGCACTCGTTTTGTCACTGGAGACAGGCCTACTTCATTTGAATGAAATGAACTAATATAACATACAAAGATCCTGTCAGAGGGACAAAATCACTAACTGAAAAAATGCTGCATCTATTATACATATATTTCCCAACTGCGCAGAACACTTTTCTTCTTAGCACACTATATTCTCTTATAAATTTTGCTTTATAAGAATATTCTTTATGACCTTCACGGTCCACAAACTCATTGTTTCTTTATGGAAGAAGGTGTAAATTATGATAGAGAACCGTTTTGGTTCTTTCACTAGTGCAACTAGGGAAAGCTCGGGTGTTGCACAGTTGCACAAATCACTAACGAGCAAGAGTATCCTCCAAAACTGTGTTTGACGCTGAAGTCAAACCATTTTGATATTTGATTTGAAAAACTTGGCTACCTCAATGCCTATTGGCGTTTTTATTTGTTAAAATAGGTCTTCAAAATGAAAACACAATAGAAAATATTCTTTTTAACAGTAAATTTTAAAATTTGCTGCTGCAAAGAGTTGGAAATGCTGAATTTCCCGCCTCCTCCTCTCAATTAAATATAATTTAAACGTTTTTTCTATCGTGACACGACGGAATATTGAGGGTGTTTGACTTCACAATAGGTTTAAGTAGATGCAACTAAACAAGCTTTGGCTTAGCTTTTGGTATTTCCCAAACTGTGTTTATGTTCTCTTAAAAAAAAAAAAAAACTTTTTACACTCCAGTATTCTTAAGTATTTTGATACAAAGGACATAAAATTTGTGCTAAGCGTGAAAGTTTGTTAAAATTGGTTTTTATGACAAAACATATTCTTTTCTATTTTCATTTTCAAGAAATAAACACAGTACTGTAGAAGTACTAAATTTTTAGGTGTGGTGTAAATGTTCTTTATTTTAGAAACAAATATGAACTAAAAATAGTATAGATGAAGTGAGTAGTATCCCATCTGTGAGTTTAAGCACGCACATATCCAATTACTTTAAGCACACACATATCCGATTACTTTAATCACACACATATTTTATCATTCCGAGCGCACAGCACCCCATCATTCCTACGACAAAATGGTATTATTTAAACTTCCGTAGATAAGGACATACATGGAAACATTATTATCTGAGTTTCATTCGCCAAGTATTTTATTAAATAATTGAAGTGAGCTTGAAGTGACATGATGTCTAATAAACGAAGTTTTATTATCAAATGATAAACTCATCTGTATTAAGGTATCACAGAAGTTTCAAAGATTTTTGATTTTTGATTGTGAATAAATTGGTTTAAAGAAGTCCTCGTGTGGTATAATTTTTGAGTGTGTATTTTTACTGCTGAATATGGACTTTAGCGAAGTGTCCTGTTATTACATGCATGTCAATTATAATATGCCTGTCTACAATAGACTTGTGGAGTAATAAGTTACGCCATATGAACAGACTGGGGTTCTATGACCGAGTGGTTCCCCATTCTATGAAGATGAGACGGAACTAAGTACTATGCAAAAGGAAGTGTTAAGGCCAACAAATCTATAAAGAATTTACAGACCATGCCTTATCAGTCGTTATTATATTTGCCAAAAACCCTCACATATCACCTTATGAATTAACAACTAAATGAAATGAGTAGTTTCCTATTAACACGTCTGACCACGCCCATTACCTCTATTCCTAATGTAATGGTCCTGAGCATATCGGTTTTCATTACTGGGGCGTGCGCATGAGTTTGTGTCCTCACATTTCCATGAGGGGCCCCATGTCCCCCAGCAGGGTTCCAAAGCCCACCTCTCCCCTTATTTTTGAACTTCGATTTTTTTACTTATATTTTATTTCATTTTTTAGACTTATTTTTTTTGGGCACACAGAAAACACAAAAAGCACTCTGAACCTATTTACTGTGCCCAACAAAAAAGAATCCTGCTTTTGGATTTTTTTAATCTCCGTAGTCTAACATCCTCTAAATTAAGAGTACTAACTTTTTCTGACAGTAAAGTTCAGGAGGTATGCCTTGGTGGTTGCAGACAAAAATTAATATAGTTTTGACTATAGCTTCTTGATCCCATGTATCGCTCACAAAAGTCATAGCCTCTAATTAAAACAGGAGGTTTCACGTTTCAAAGTGTATTCTATGTTCATCTGTAGACACATCTCCCTCTTCCAAGTTTCCAACCACACCTGCACAAAAGCACACTGAACCAGGTCACTTATGTCAACAAAAAGATACTGCTTTTGCGAGTTCTTTGGTATCGATGAAATTCTTTGACCACATTCCATTAAATTTCCTTAGTCTACCACCCTCTCGTTTAAAAGCACTGCAATTTTCCTGGTAAATTTTTTTAGGATGATCCATTTTACAACTTGTTTGTCATGACATCTTCAACTAGGTGATACCTGGTCATTGGAAATGTATTCTTATATCATTCCAGTGTACAACTAATACTGATCAAAAGCATACAATAAACCAGCTACTATCAATGACTAAGCATAGGTTACCAATGAGACGGTTGCAAAAAAGCATACACCCGCTTGGACAGAGAGAGAGAAAGTGTGTGTGAGAGAGAGAGAGAGAGAGGTGGAAAGAGAAAGAAGCAAACAGCCGCTTACTCACACAGGCACAGAGAGAGAGAGGCAGATCAAAAAACACCTACAAACACACAAAGACAGGCAAAAAGATATGCAAACAGACGCTCAGTCACACAAGCAAGGTGGAGAGAGACGAAAAACACACAAAAACGCAAAGTCAGACACACAAGCACACAAATAAAGTCACTGAGTCATGCAAACAGACGCTCAGTCACACAGGCACAGAGAGCGAGAGATAGAGTTTAAGTGACGATTAGTCACTCAAGTACGATGGGAGAGAGACAAAAACACTCAGACAAACACTAAGTCAGACATACAAATGCACAAAGACATGCACAGAGACATGCAAACAGACGCTCGTCACAGGCACGATGGGAGAGAGACAAAAACATACACAAAAACATAAAGTCTGACAAAGAAACACACAAAGACAAGCACCGAGACATGGAAACAGGCGCTCACTCAAACAGGCACTGTGGGATATAGAAATAAAACACATACAAAAACACAATATTAGACACACAAACACACAAAGATAGGCACAGAGACAGGCAAATAGACTCTCAGTCACACAGGCAAAGGTGGAGGGGGAGGGGGGAACAAGAAACACACACATAACACAAAATCAGGCGCAAAAACTTACAAAGACGGGCGCATAGACGTGCAAACAGTCTCTCAGTCATGCAGGCACTGTGTTAGAGAGACAAAAACACACACATAAACACAAAGTTAGACACACAAACACACCAAGAGAGGCACAGAGACATGCAAACAGACAATCAGTCTCACGGGCACGGTGGGTGAGAGAATAAACACATACAAAAAAAACAAAGTCAGACACACAAAGGCAGACACAAGGACATGCAAACAGACACTCGGTCAACCAGGCACAGTGGGAAAGAGACAAAACACACACACAAAAACACAAATTTGGACGTACAAACACACAGAGACATGCGAACAGACGCTCAGTCACAGAGGCACGGTGTGAAAGAGGCAAAAAGCACATACAAAAAACACAAAGTTAGAAACACAAACACAGAAAGGCAGGCTCAGAGACAAGCAAACAGACGCTCCGTCAAAAAAACATGGCGGGAGAGAGACAAAAATACACAAAAAAACAGAAAGTTTGATTAAAAAGCAGACAAAGACATGCACAGAGACAAGCAAACAGACGCTCTGTCACATAGGCACGAAGGTAGAGAGACAAAAAAAACATACAAAAACATAAAGTCACCCACAAAGACAAGCACCAAGACATGGAAACAGACGCTCACTCACATAACTTTAGAATTTTTTTAGACTTAGAATTTTTATGGGTACTTAATATTTTTCGGACTTTGTTTTCATGTCGCTGTGTCTGACTTTGTGTTTTTTGTTTCTCACCCACCGTGCTTGTGGGGCTGAGCGTTTGTTTGCATGTATCCGTGCCTTTTTTGTGTGTTCGAATTTTTGTTTTTGTGTGTGGTTTTTGTCTCTATCCCACCGTGCCTGTGTGAATGAGCTCTAATTCATGTCTCTGTATCTGTCTTTGTGTGTCTGACTTTATGTTTTGTGTGCTTTTTGTCCCTCTCCCACTGTGCCTGTGTGATTGAGTGTCTGTTTGCTTGGCTTGGTGCTTGTCTTTGTGTGTCTGACTTTGTGTTTTTGTGTGACTGAGCGTCTGTTTGCATGTTTCTGTGCCTCTCTTTTTGCTTTTGTATCTGTTAATTTGTGTCTATGTGTTTTTTTCTCTCTCTTACCGTGTCTATGTGACTGAGCGTCTGTTTGCATGTCTCTGTGCCTGTCTTTGTGTCTTTTTGTGTCTGACTTTGTGTTTTTGTGTGTATTTTTTGTCTCTCTCTCACCGTGCCTGAGTGAAGGAGCGTCTGTATGCATGTCTCTGTGCCTGTTTGTGTTTGTTTGTGCGTCTCTGTCCCTATCTTATGTGTGTTTCTGTGTCTGTCCTTGTGTTTTGTATGTGTTTTTTGTATCTCTTCCACCGTGCCTGTGTGACTGAACGACTGTTTGCATGTCTTAGTGCCTATCTTTGTGTGTCTTACTTTGTGTTTTTGTGTTTGTGTGTGTTTTTTCCCTATCCCACCGCGTCTGTGTGACTTGGTGCCTTTTTGCATGTCTCTCTGCCAGTTTTTGTGTGTGTTTTGTCTCTCTTCCACTGTACTTGTTTCATTGAGCGTTGTATGCATGTCTCTCTGCCTGGTTTTGTGTATTTTTATGTCTGACTTTTTGTTTTTGTGTGTTTTTTGTCTCTCTCCCATCGTGCTTGTGTGACTGAGCGTCTGTTTGCATGTCTTTGTGCCTGTCTTCTTATGTTTGTGTGTCTGAGTTTGTGTTTTTGTGTGTGTTTTTGTCTCTCTCTCTCACCATGCCTTTGTGACTTAGCTTCTGTTTTGCATATTTCTGTACCTGTCTTTGTGTGTTCGTAAGTGTTTTTGTCTCTGTCTCTCTCTCTGTGCCTCTGTGACTGAGCGGCTGTTTGCTTCTCTCTCTATCTATCTTTGTTTGAGCTGGTGCTTCCTTTTTTATGTGACCGTGTCATGGGTACCCTGTGCGTGTTCATTGATTGTAGTTACTTTACTGTATGCTTTTGATTAATATTAATTTTGTATTTGAATGATATAAGAAACACTTTTCAATGACTAGGTATCATACAGTTGCTGATTACATGACAAACAAGTTGTAAAATGGATCATCCCAAAATTTTGACTTTGAAAAATCTAGTGCTCTTAGACGAAAGGGTGTTAGACTAAGGGAATCTAATGGAATCTGGTCAAAGAATTTCAATGATATCAAAAAACTCGTAAAAGCCGGGTTCTTTTTTATCAGCCACACTGAACAGGTTCAGTGTGCACTTTGTGCAAGTGTGGCTGGAAACGGGAAGATGGTTATGTGTCTACAGACGAACATAGAACACGCTTTGAAACATTTTCTTTTGTTCTAGGAGTTGATATGGGAAACATTTCCAAATAAACCTCCAGTTTTAACGGAAGGCTATGACATTTGTAAGGGATACATATGATCAAGAAGCTTTAGTCAAAACTAAATTATTTTTGTCTGCAACCACCGAGGTGTGCTTCCTGAACTTCACTGTCACATGAAGAAGGTAGTGGTGTTAAACGAGAGGATGCTAGAATACAGTAGCTTATTGTAAGGTGGTCAAAGGATTTCTTTGATACCAGAGAAATTGTAAAAGATGGATTCTCTTTTGTTGGGTACAGTGACGAGGTTCAGTGTGATTTTTGTGGGTCCTGTATGTTCCTGTGAGTCCAAAAAACTAAGTAAAAAACAAATAAAATCTAATTCTAAAAACCCGAAGTAAAAAATTGAAGGGGGGCATTGTGGCTCTGGTGTGGGGATATGGGATCCTTGGATGGGAATATGGCGGCCCAAACTCATGCAGAAGCCCCGATAATGGAAAATCGATGTGTTCAGGACCATTACATTTGGAGTATTGCTTATGGGCGATATCGGATGTATTATTAGGAAACTACTCATGCCATTTTATTGTTAATTCATAAGGTGATATGTGAGGGTTTTTTTCAAGTATAGATAAGGCTCATAAAACCTGGGTTATGAAGTGTTTATGGATTTGATGGCCGTTAAAAGACCACTGGCTAGGGATGGATGAATGGGAGGATTAATACTTCCTCTTGAATTGTACGTAGTTCCTTATCACCATCATAGAATATGGGAATCACTCGGTCATAGAATCCCAGTCCGTTCATATGGCATAATGTAATACTCCACAATTCTTTATTGTAGACATGTATATTATAATTGACTCGCCAGTGATACCAGGACACTTCACTAAAGTCCACTTTCAAGAATAAAAATGTGCAATCAAAAATTACACCACATGAGGACTTCTTTACACGAATTTATTCACAATCAAAAGCACCAATCATCTTCGAAACTTCTTTGATACCCTGATCAAAATAAGTTTACCATTTGATAATAAAACGTCGTTTATTAGACATCATGCCACTTCGAGCTCACTTCAATTATTGAATAAAATGCTTGACAAACGAAACTCAGATATTAATTTTTTCATGAATTTCCCTATCTCTGCAAGTTGAGATAACACCATGTGTGTCATAGCAATGATGGGCTGCTGTGCGCTCGGAGTGAAGGGATATGTGTGTACTTAAAACAATGGGATATGTGTGTGCTTAAACTCACAGATGGAATACTACTGTAGCGCTAGCTGGTAACACTAGTTTTCAGACGAGAAGAGCAAAGATGAGTGAGATTGAAAGAGTGAGATCGTAGTATGCCAGTAATGAGACGAATGTTCGTTTAGAAATATTGATAAAACTTCATTGACATACCATGATAGTTTTTGGACGAGAGTTTGAACTAGAATATACTCCTTCTATGCACACGATCTTTTATAGCATATATGTTAGCTTTACCTTACTGCTGTGTAAAACTAGAGAGCTTTACGGCATAATAACTTTGTCAAGTAGATCCTCAAGTTAATAGTCGAAACTTAAACCAAATTTCTTTTTAC
This sequence comes from Artemia franciscana, assembly GCF_032884065.1. Lineage (NCBI taxonomy): Eukaryota > Metazoa > Arthropoda > Branchiopoda > Anostraca > Artemiidae > Artemia > Artemia franciscana. The sequence continues at coordinate 11,563,511 of NC_088876.1, forward strand.
CTTTTGTTGCTTCTGCGCCACCAGATATCCTAGTTGTTGTAACCTTCGGTGATCCACACTCATTTAGCCTCTGGATTAAATATTTTTCTCCTTCTAATTTTTCAGACTGCTGGTTCTGAGAAAAAGGCTTCTGTGTGATTTCTGGCCTTGCAGTTTGAACCAGCTGCGCAGGTTGTTGATTAAAAAAGACTGGCTGCTGTGTAGTTGCAACAAATGTCTGCTGTGTCGGTATGACCGCTGGCCTTGCAGTTTGAACAAGCTGCGCAGGTTGTTGATTGATGGTCTGCTGCTCTGGAAAAATGGCTGGCTGGGGCTGGGGTTGAAATAGTTGGTTGAAAGCCGGTCTTTGCTGGTTAAAAATGAATGGACGTCCAGGAGGTTGGAAGGGACGTCCTGGTGATTGAAATGGGCGGCCTGGTGGCTGGAAGAAACTTTGCTGTGAAACTCCTTGATTTTGACCGTTCTAAAATATAGAATTGTCTCAATATTATTGCTGGAAAAGAATTTACTATTACATTCGTTCCACCTTTTCTCTTGTTTAAAAACAGTTTAATAGAAACTTAAGATATTAAAAGACAAAGTGACAGAAAGGAGGAAATGACACTGTCAAAAAAATATTTTCCGAAATATGCCAAATATTCAAACAAGATATTTGTTTCCAATAATAAATTTCACATACCCTGAAGGGCAAAATTTGTACTTCAGGGTCAAAAAACAAAAACAGGATAAAACATTGAATAAACTTAAAATTGACCACTGGACAGAAAGAATATTTCATTCACCGTCCATTGTTTCAAACCTTTATTTTATTTAATTCATAGAAAAAAATTAACTCGTTAAACCATAGAAAAAAATAAATTAAAATCTACATTAATAGCACAAAAAGGAAGTGGAACAAGTGAATATATACAAAAGATATGTAACGCCCCTATAGGTAATGGAAAGAGAGAAACTTGTAGGACAGTTTCCTTTACCGTAAAGTTTTTTTTTCATATCTGGAGGAGAAGCAGTGGACAGAGGGCAAGATAGGAGCGGACTGAGAATCAGCTTAGCGTGGGTAGAATCTGGATGGGAGCATCTTTTCGGAAAAATGTTTCCCGTACAAGAGTTCGTCATTGAGGTCTGAAAAACGGAGTCACGACGTTCTCTACAGGTAATGGAAAGAAAGAATCTTGCAAAATAGTTTCATTTACCGTAAGGGACAATTTTTTTCCATATATGGAGGTAAAGCAGTGGATGGGGGGGGGGGGGCAAGATAGGAACGGGCTGAGAAGCAGCGTGGGTAGAATCTGGACGGAAGTATCTTTTCGGAAAAATGTTTCCCGTACAAGAATTTGTCATTGAATTTTTTGGAAAACAGAGTCACGACGTAACTCTTGTACAATTAGGCGTTTCAAACCTGTTTTTTTTCTTTTTTTTTAGAAAGAAAGAGTATGGAATTATACCCTCTTTGAAAATCATTTGCTTGCATATCTAAGATAAGGGTGGACAAAGGAAATATAGATCCTTAACGAGTGAGAAGGGGGGATACCCAATTGAGCTTGAGATATGGTAGAGAAGATTTGGCTGAAATCTGCCGAATATTTGAGGGGGAATTTATAAAGTAGGAAATTTACTACAAGAAAGACAGTCAATGTACGTTTAATATGTAATTGTTTTTCATATATTTTTCTAGTAGCATCCCAAGAATGCTCCGAGGGTTGCAGATAGAGAATATGTATGTATGCAAAAAAAGCACAAAGATTCTCGGAAATCCAAATCAAAGACGTTGTATTCTGAACAAAATTAGATGGGGATAAGGAGGAGGTCAGAGATAAAAAAAAAAAATGAGGCCCTCAAAATTACAAACTTCAACCCCTACAAGTTGAATACTTGCGTTCTGCATGTAAAATGTACGTAAAAACAGTGCTTATGTCTTGGTCTTGTTGCTGAACATCGCAAAAATGACCTATTGCGCAGATCATGCAGCGAGTGGCTAAACTGTGCTTACAGACTACTGTGATTGAAGTTGTGTTAAGTATGCAGGGGCGTAGCTTGGGTTTTGAGTTTCGAGGAGGGATATAAAGAATATGCTGACCAAACCGGCCAGTGTGCCGACAAATGCGAACACATAAGCTAAATTAAAATTAAAACATAAGCTAACTTCATCATTTCGGCACTGCGCACTGACACCTTGGAAATTGGGGTTAGCCCCTTCTAGATGTGCCCCTGATGTCGGGTACTATCCATTTACTTGAGGTGCATTTTAAGCCTTCTTTTTCTCAGAATTCAGCTGCTAGAGACCTTTCGGTAAATTGTGGGTTCTCAAAATAAGGCGAAAGGTTGCGATACCGACCGAACTACTTGGTATATTCCTGGGAACTAATGTCACTTGAGCCTGCTACTTACTAAAATTTGAATTGGAAGATGTTTAATACGATAAAAAATAATCACAGCCTATGAGTATCTGCTTTTTAGATTAACCTTTTATTTTTTGATAATATACAAAATGAGCCTTTCTACCAAATCAATCTAACAACATTTTTCAGGGACAGAAAATGACTTATCAAACACTTTATCCCACCTCCTTTACTCAAGTTGTTCATTGAGTTGCACAGTAGGCCTGGACCTCAAAGTGGCTGTCCACAAATCTCTTTAGTATTCGAGATACTCTTAAATAATGTATTTTATAGAGATAAACCTTTTTGCTAACTCCAATGCTAAAATACAAATTTTTCCTGGTGTTTTAAATGGAAAACGTAAACCTCCGATCTAGGATTTTAGACCTTGGCTAACTATACTCTGGAAAGTCACTCTGGGAATTTCGTTAGACTCTGGTTAACTATGCCAGATTTTGCATTCTCAGAAACTTCGGTCCTATTTGGCCGAAACTGATGTTTTGCAGCTCAAAATTACAGAAAAATGCGCTTTGCTTCAACCAGTTCTATTTTGTCACTTTAAAAAATTACTTAATATTTTCCTTCTTGCTCAGGAAAAATATCTCCCGATATTGTAAGACCACTGAGTCGATAAGGCAACTCCTCGGCTAAAAAAAAGGATATGCTACCAATCAAGGCTTAAGACATCCAGTTAAGGGACTTCAATAGTGTGTTTTCAATTATGTATTTTTATGTTAATTTGGAATTTTCTTTGTGGCTCTTTTTTGACGTTCTCAAAAGTTTCTTTATTTCATTATAAATTACTTATGAGTTGATTCTGAATGGAAATTTTATTTTCAAAACTATGTTTCATGGGAACTATATTGAAGTAGATGGTTTCTCGAGAAAGGCCGATTTTGAATTAAAATTCCAGCTCTAATCATCAAAAGAATGTGTTTTTTTGTAAATAAACTGTTGTCTGAACATAGTCCTGTCAAAAGTTCCAAGAAACTGGAAAAGAGATATTTAACTGACTATTACAGTTTAAATAAATTTACTTTTTTTTATGCCTTTTAAGTGCTTTCTTTTAAATTAATTTCCTCATAAAAAGGGGCTTAATTTTTCTCTTGAATACCGCGCATTTAATATTTTATAGATTTACTATGGGAAATGGCGGAGACAGCTTTTTGATATGGGCGTGTTTTTTTTTTCTTGTAAGTTGAGACCCTTAGACACGAAATAGAGTAGATTAGAAGCACATCTTCTTTATTAGAAAAAAAAGGGAAAGTCATATTTAATATATTGAATCCTTTCCTTTTCCCACTTGTAATCGTTTTTGTTAGTAGCCATATTTTTTATCAAATAGCAAACTTATCTGATGTGCTTAAACTCACAGATGGGGTATTACTGCAATACTAGGTGATAACACTAGCTTTAAGACGAGAAGAGAAAAGATGTGTTAGATCGAAAGTGTGAGATCGCAGTATGCGGTGAGTTTTACAGTTATAAAGTGAGTATATAGTATACGATGAGTTAAAACAGAATACAAATTACGCTCACTGCAGAAAGGGGACATGCCTGGAACTCTAAAGAGATCTTACGATTATTTATTTGACTATTCTGTTAATAGGGTAACAGTGTACTAAACAGCTCCGGAAGCCAATTGTATTACGTATTTACATATTGTCATCAGTTCGTGGATTATTTTAGCAGAAAAAGGGAACATAAACGCATAAAAAAAGTTTTTGGTCTGAAAATAGTTGAAAATTAAATATTTGATCAGAAACTGATTTTTCCTTTAAATTTAATGCTAGCGTATAGTTGATTGAGTTGCTCACTTTTACTTCTTCGTATAAAAACCGCCTTTTTATCTCCTGCTGAAATTTTTTTTATTCCTGAACACGTTTTTTCCACAGTTATCTTATTGAAAGCCAAATGGAATCATCAGCTTTTAACCTTTTGGCTGCTGTTAGGAGAAAATTAGTTGGCATAAAGGGAGACTACTAAGAATTCCTTCAGCACTTATATTTCTTGTACATGTCTTAACAAACGTTGGTCGTGCATTCCAGATGAATTAAACTGTGTATAACATTGTATATATCTACTGGTTGCCCCCGGGGATTTTGTCTTACGATCGTTTATAATTATGAGCACAAAGTAAGAGTTTAAAGTATAAAACTGCGATAAAATCCATTTTTTTCTCGTCACTTTCAGTTTTGGAATGGTAGGGGCGAAGCTAGGGTTTTGAGTTTGGGGGAGGGGATATAATTAATGTGCTAACACAATCATCCTGTGTGCCGACAAACGCGAACACATAAACTAGAATAAGACGCCTTGGAAATTTATTTTTTGGGGGAGTCAGCCCCTCTCCTCGTTAGCTGCGCCCATGTGGAATGGTTTTACTTATTTGTCGGGCAGCCTCTTTGGCTCTTAAGAGGATTATTGACGATTAAACAATGTTCTGATTTGATTTTCTTCCCCTGTTATAGATGCTTTGTGCTATTAAAAGAGAAACTATTTTTGTTTGAATTATGGGCTTTAGAAAAATGCCCTTCAATGATATCCTAATTTCTTTTATTAGAATTTTGTTTGAGTAAAACATAAAGCAAAAAAGGAAAGGCATAGGATTTCCTAAAGACTCTTGGATTTAGAAACTTTGTTCTTAAGTAGGGATGATATTCTTCAATGTTCTCTGTATTGTTACACTAGAAGACAGAACGTCAAAGTTCTTATACCCTTCTTTGATAAAAGTTTGTGTATCCCTGACTTCCTCCTCCTGCACGACCTTGGTAGTATTTCTTCTGCTGCCCCACTTCATTGTTCCACAAGGAGATATTTAAGTTATATGTATCCATATAGCATGGGAAACTGTTATGAAAAGAAGTTCAACAGGTGCGTAATTTTGTTGATATCCTGGAAGGGATGGGGGGCAAAGTAGGAGCCAGTTTTCTAAAGTCAAGTGAAATTGATCAAGTAAAAAATGAAAAATGAGCTATATAGTAGGCTACCATAAAGGCAAAGGTATACAAAAGAAAACTGATCTGTGTATGTGGATGCTTGAATTATATAGGCATATTAGTTTGACACTACATTAATAAGACACTACATTTCGGCTGGGTAATTTCGGAGATAACTAAGGTATGGGGGTCATTGCTCCCCTGTCCTATAGCAAACTACACCCCTGAAGCTCCACTTCGTCTTTGAGATAAACAGACAGAACTATCAAACAAATAAAAAGTTGAAATAATAGGGATGGAAAATGGAATAATAGGGATGGAAATTCAAGATAATGGAAAAGATTTTCCCTATTGTTTCAACTTTGTAATTGTTTGTTATAGAAAGGCAGTGTGGTCTTTGTCGCTACTTTAGACAGCACAATCTAGGGGAGTATAATACAATTATAAAGTTAATTGTAATAACCTAATTAATTTGCTGTATTTTTTTTTGTTTACTTCTGTTACATTCTGTTTTCGACTTTTGCTTTATGTTGACAAGAGTATATACATAAAGCGTACCACTGTTCTCAGGTATTTGGAAACTGCTTCTAGGGACCTAATTATCGCGATAGGAATTTTATAGAGAAAGGTGCGGATGCATGGAAGACAAGAATTTAAATTTGTTTTTTTGTGTATGTAAATTATATGTTATACTGCCCTGTGTTCTGCACACAGATGTAATTTTTAATTACTAAAAAAAACCTAAAATTTATTCAAATTAATTGAAATTAAGCTTCTTTTGAGTATTTAAGTTCTACTGGATAAGATGGTACTATCAGTAATGCAAAAAACTCAATTTCTTTTATACCCCTGTTAAAGTACTTGAGGTGCCCCTTGCATCAAAATACTCTTTAAGTATATCCAGTTAAAGTTTTTCTCCTGGATTATTTAATTTTTCATATAGATATTTCTATTAAAGTGAGGCTTTCTCTTTTGGGGTTTTGCAGAGCTTAAAACCAATGGTATGTTCTTGTTTCAAGTTTCTGTGCGTGTTCTTTGTATGTAAGAAAGTAGTCATGGGTTTAGCGAAGACTTTACTTGAAGGGAAGGGGAACAAACAATAGGTTTTTGCATGGGGGAGGTAGGGGAATACCTTTTATTTTATTTGCCCGGAAATAATGTTGGTTTTGTCCCCCGCTCTCACGATTGCTACCATAATATGAGTAAACAAAATATAAAAAAAAACTCAGTTTGGCTCTCCTCAGAGGCTGCAACCAGGGGACAGGTGTTGTCCTCACCCTTTAATTACGCCACTGCCCTTGACTGCATTCTTGTTGCCAAAGACTTTCTAAATCTGCTCAGCTATGCTGGTGATTTAAAAAAAAGATATGTAGAGGCTCTAAACAAAGGACTGGAAAAGAAGTATTACCGGGCATGAGCAAAATTATCTTAAAAGTCTTTTTTTGAAAAAGCTTCGCGATTTTCTTGAAATATCTCTTTTAAATGAAAAGAAAAGAGGTAGTGACGTTTAAAGCCAGCAATGGCATAAAAATCACAACCATAAAGCCAAAATAAAATAAAAGGTATGCGGCACTAGACTCGCATAGTCTAAACTGGCGGTGGTGATCTCCTCAGGGCCCCTTCAGCCAGTAAGTGCAATGGGGGATGGGGACCAGCCATTCTGTGATTTATCACCCTCCTGCTTACTTTCTCCATATTTCTCCAGGTACCCCTTTAGAGCTGGGTCAACTCTGTCTGAGCTTACAGAGTCATGCCACTGACCACCGTCCTAAACCAAATAATCGGATACACTAGGATTCGAATCCTCGTCCTTCGGACAAATGATTCCAAATCCAGCACACCAGCCACTCGGCTATTACGGATCCTTAAAATAACATAAGCTAGCATGTTAAAACTCTTATTCATGGTATCTTTGTCCATTGTGCACAATTTTACATTTGATATTTTATACGAAATCTTATAAAATCCTGCTCAGTTCTTTTTTTTCAGAATTATTTTTCTCATGATCAACTACAATTCAATAAAAGCTTGTCTTTGGGATAATCTTTTAGAATTAAAATTTTTTTACAGAATCTTATAAAAAAAATGTATAAAAATATTAAAAGATCAGTTTAACCATATAATTTTATAACTCGAAAAATACGTGTTGTTTGCACGTACCGTCAGTGTTAGTGTTGCAGGACGTTGGTTTGAAACAAAAATTGTTTGTCTGTTGGGTACAATAGCTCCAGGTCGCTGATTTGAAACAAAAATTGTTTGTCTGTTGGGTACAATAGCTCCAGGTCGCTGATTTGAAACAAAAATTGTTTGTCTGTTGGGTACTTTAGTTGCAGGCCGTTGATTTGAGACAATAATAACTTGTCTTTTGGGCACAACTGCTTGCTGAGCTGGCTTAACTTTGGCTGCCTGGGTAGGCCTACGATTGAACGGCCGTGGCCTTCCCACGGTTTGCTGAGAAGCTGGCCGAGCAGCAGACGAAAATCCCGGTCTGTTGGAAGACTGCCTCCTGCCCTGAATTGAACGTTCAAGTAAACGACACATTAATTTATCTTTAAGTAGAAAAACCACGAAATTTCCCAGTAACCAAGAAAATTATTAAAGCCAAAGCTAAGCCCTAATGTTTAATGTATTTCAGCTTGCAAAACGGGATAAAGTTTCGCTAAAATGTAAATTTTGGTTATGTTTGCTTGTAAAAAGTATTATTATAATAACACTTATCTTATATTTATCTCAATATGTTATAGTCATCATAGTGTTTTACTGTTACTCGTGGTGGATACTTTAAATACAAAAATTAAAAAAAAGGATACTTCATGGATTTAGGATTTTGAGATAAAACCGTTTTTTTATTTTTTAATTCACTAGTTAGTTTTCTATAAAAGATTACGTCCTAATCAGCATATGTAAAACTCGGATTTTTTTAAAAGCAGGTTTACTGGAGACAAAAGATATAGGTGTGCATGTAAGAAAGTAAGAGAGACAGAGAGCAGAAAAAATTAGCTTGTGTTATTTTGCAATTTAGTTAAAAAAGAGATATTAAGAACTTAAATTTTATTATTATTTCTTTTTTTATTGAATCCTACTTTATGATGTTTGTCGAGGTGTATTCGACTTGCATTCTAGCTGTTACTCTTTTGTTAATTTGCCTGTGTGTTTCTGATATTTATAGTACCCTTTTCTTGCTAGATGTTGTTAAATAACAAGTTAAACTAAAATTGAAATTGCTCTAATTTTTCAACTCCGAACTTTTCAACGGTTGCCAACACCTTTGCTGAAGATGAATATAAAGCTAATGACTGTTTCTAATATTATGAAGCAATAATTGTTGCAGATAATTTTTATCTGTTGTGCATGGGCCAACGAGTGATTAAGACTATAACAATTCAATTGAAAAGGCTAAAAGTATATCATGGAGGAATTTTATGCTTTTTGAGATTCACATCACCTATGACATTAAACACGATCTAGCTAGTAGTAAGATGGTGCCAAAGGCCAGAAAATGCACTCTGTCTCCCACTGTCTATATAGATACCAGTTGCACAGAGTCGTATCTTGCCCATAGATGGATTTTAATACACATCTTTTGACTAGGCATTAACCTCCGGTGCTCCCACAGCCAATCGACGCGGAAAGATCTTGGCTCTAAACTGGGAGTGAAAACAGAAATCTCTGTTGTGACCACCGTTAATTCTGGCATTAACCCTCCCCCCTCCTAATTTTTATCGTATAAAGATGAGACGTGTCTATCTATTATCCGTCCATGTGTTCTATGTAGGCTGTGGAATCCAGTTTCCAACTGCAAGAGTGTCTGGTTTTGACGCAACGCAAATTAATGTCGCGACGATAGCTATGTGTTGCTTTTGAAAAATGTTTGTGCAACTGGTGTCTATATAGGTTGTGCTGTCTCGAAAGAATCTCAGCACATGATAAGCCCCATAGCCCTGATAGTGAATACGAGCGTCATTAAGCAAATGTTCGTCAGAAATAAAGCCAAGCAAATGTAATACTATCACAATGGGCACATCTTCAATAAAAAATCTAAGTAGTGGTGAATGTGGTGCCCATAAGTTCCAAGTACGTTTGAATGCACAGCCTGTCTGTGCAGAATTTGGGAGAGTTATGATCAGAGTATAAAAATCATTATGATCAATACCTGTATCATCCAGCACATCCTTATCAAAAATTAAGCCAAGGTAATTGAATGCCATCACAACAGGCACATCTATACCACATAAGCTAACTAGTAATGCAAGTGGTGCCGTAAGGTGCCACAGGCGAGAGTATCAACACTCTGTCTTTGCAAAGCTGTAAAAAGTATTCTAATCAGAATCATATATATCTGAACTAGCTCACAAAACCAGGTTATCACCATAACATTAAATTGTGCATGCAAACAGATCTGCCTACGGAACCAAGTCCACTAGCGATGCGGCACTTATTCAGATCAACACAATACACCGCAAAACAATAACAGACAACAAACTATCGTCGCTTACATCTGTGGCTGAAGAAGAAGCAGGACTTATTTCACAACACTGAGGAATTTAAAACGTTGTTTCATGAACCGGAACAAAGCGAGTCTTAAGCAAGGAGGGAGGGGGAGGACTACGATTCCGTATAATGCAAAGAAGCTTCAAATGATTATCAAGAGATTTCTTTATGCATCAAGTTAAAGCAGCTTGAAATAAATTACGTACTCAAAAGGTTTACAAGTATCAACACAACTAACATAGACAAAAGTGTGGAACAGCCAAGAATATTCAGTAGCTAACCCCGTAAAAAAGGTCATAGGATGAGAATTATCTGCCGCCTATAATCGTCATTATAGAACCTGAGATGATCCATAAATATGAAAAATGCAGTCGCAAGAAACAGAGAAACGAGCTCAGTACCGTTCTGCAACCAGTTTGAAGATGAACAGCAAGAACCTGAAGCTTAGTTTGGCTTCATCGCTACACAGAAAAACTGTAGTTGGAAACTCACTGCAACCAGGTGGCCGAAGCGAAACGCCAAAATTAAAACCATCTGAATATTAAATAAATCTGAAGTTTACAGCGATCATACGTTTTTTTTCCATGAGCATGAAAAAAAACCGTCAAGGGTAACGAACTAATCTCCACCAAGGTGAAAAGGGAACTAGAACAACGAGCTGAAGGAGAAATATCTGACCAAGACGCATTAGTATTCTTATTAGAGAAATTTGCTAGTAGCTTGAAAATTTTACGGAATTACTTTTAAAATGTGAAGACAGTTACAGACTCTAAGAATACCAAACAAAATTTGTTAAAAAACACAGAATCCTTGACTTGAAATAATACAAGCATTGAGCCATGAAAAGGCGTGAGGTCTGAGCTCCTTAGCGCAGCGAGCGAAAAGAAGTGACAGAATTGAGGGTATATTTGCAACGTTTAAAGGCTTGAGCTCATATTCATAGTCAGTCAAGTGAGCAGAAAGAGGCAACAAAAAACCCATGAATCGACATTTTCGGTAGCTGAAAAGTCGGGCTCTTTTGCTAGCATATATATATATTTATATATATATATATATATATATATATATATATATATATATATATATATATATATATATATATATATATATATATATATATATATATATATATATATATGTTTATATGTTTGCATGTACAAAGCAAAGAAATAATGAAAAATCGAGCTTTCGATAAACTTAATATTCACTATTGTTAATAGAGTGGAAATTTTGGAATAAATCTTGGAATAGGTGGAAACCAGAAAATATCTGAAAACAGAGAGTTTTGCAAAAACAAAAGAGAAAAAAAGGACTCGGAATATTATTGTTTATTATGTCTAATATGCTTTCATGTTTACATTTTAGAGGGGAGTACTTATCGTAAGAGTGCCAAATCATAGGAAGCAAGCATGAGTAGAAATGCATCAAGGCAAAGAGACAAGAAATACATAAATGGTTATATGAATGAAAGAAGTAAAGAATACAAACAGCAATAGATTATGAATTTAGTATAACCTAGAACCTTAGTTAGTTGGTAATTTTCATAATAACAATACATTGTGTTTTTTAAAGAAGGTCTTCTTAGAAAATAAAATAAGCAAAATAGGTCAAAATGGATCATGCAAGATACCCATTGATTCTAATTTTCAGCTATTTTTCCTCTTTTAAGATTAATAGTAACAAATTATTTTGAGTAAGGATTAATTGGTTAAATACCACAGTTAGAGAGCCACTATATTTATGTACTTTCCTAGGATAAATAATTTTGAAAAATAAAATTGCTATTTACAGGCCTGTTTTTCTGGGCACCTTGAGAGTTACTGATTGCCGAACCAACAAAAGCTCCGGCAGCGTTGGCTATACCACCAAAAAGTTGAGATGCCAGTTGCTTTTTTTGTTCTCTACTTGGCAAAGCAATCCCTAAACCTGAAAAAATATATATAAATAAACAAGAATAATTCTGAAGTTCATTATTCAAATGATTTTGAATTAAAATCTTCGCGCAAATGAGAACGAACAATTCGTCCCTCTTTTCTTTTTTTAATTACTCGCTCCGAACTTTATTCATGAAAATCTCATAAAGTTGCAGTTGTCTCTATGTAATCAAAAAGAAACTAGTCACAAGTTTATTCATGTGCAATAGACAAGTTGAAAATTTTCGAAGGTGTCTATCACATCCAAGCAACAGATGCCTTACCGCGCAGTTCCTTTTTTCTTTCATTTTGAAATTGCTCACCATTTACAATTATTTATTCATATTCTTTAGTTTAAATAGATGTATTTTGGGGGTGATACCTGACACGGGGATACCATGGGTATTCTGTGGCAGGCACAACACTTGACTGGGTAGAGAATTTAAAGTGCCGAAACCCTATAGGCAAGTGTATTCTCTTGATGAGCCCTTGTGTTGAGTTGTTGCCTCTGAATTTTTTGTCTTTATTGTTTTTATTGTTTGGTAAATGACGACTTATACTTATTGACGACATGACTGCCTGTCCATGGATTATTCCTTATGGTTGATTGTGTATGGCTATGCTGTTTGACCTATGAGATTGTATGGATGAGTAGGGTTAAGGCCTCATTCAAGTGCTGGTCTATATTAATCACTAATTTAGGAAAACAGTCTTCCTTTTCTCCTTCTGTCTGCTTTTTTTTTTTTTTTTTTTTTTTTTTTTTTTTTTTTTTTTTTTTTTTTTTTTTTTAATGTGTTTATGCTGTTGCATTGGTGATTTCTCTTTTCGTTATATCATTGTATTTAAAATGAACACTACATTATGCTGTTTTTACAGTTACAAAAAAAAATGCAAATAGGGTCACTTGTTAAATGTAACAACGAAACAAGATGCGAAGCAGTTTGAATATTAATTCATGCAATATTTAATGGGTTGTTGTTTGTTCTGATGCCTAGAAAGCCTGCTGATTGGTGCGAAAGGTGGGAGGATATATCATTGATTCTTGTTTAATCATACCGCCTTTCTGAATTACTTTATTAGGCCATATTTTCGTTTAGACAAACCGGGCATATTCAGGAGCTCAGGGTCACCTTGGTCGTCAGTAGCTTGATTCTAGCATTATTTCATAGCACATTTTCTATTGCTGCTTACAAATAAGTTTTGCTTTTAGTTTGAAGACCTCAAAAGGGACAGCAAAACCTGCGGATAGGCTGATATTAGTTTTGTTTTAGTTACCTCAAAAGAATCGCATTTTTATGCTGATTTTAAACGAATAGGTTTCATCAAGTTTAGTCTTACCAATCGAAAGTTACGAGCCTGTAGAAATTTGCTTCATTTTAGAAAATAGGGGGAAATACCCCTAAAAGTTTTTTACTATTTTGAAAAGAAGAGTTGGGAGAAAGAGTCAAATTTTAGCGTAATGGGTGGGGCATTGAGGAGGGGACAACCCCTTTCATATACGGAATAATTTTTGTTCGTTTTAAGTTTTAATTTCGCTCCTTACTTGCAGTTAAAAATTTTTTTTTTATTTAATTCAAAAAGGGATTGAAAGCGCTCAAAGGTACCGATTACATGCAAGCAATGAATGCACAGCGGTGACAGTGCAAGGACGAGGAAAACTCTGATATTTTCCCTAGAAAATTAGTTCGACTCTTTTGAATAGAGTAATCTTTTGAATTAGTAAGGCAGTAATCAGAAGAAACGCAAGGGAAGGCGGTGCTTTAGTTCTCCCATTTTCAAATATGCTATTTCTATTGCTTTGTGTCGTATCTGGTCACCCATTCTACCTTTTTGTTCTACCCTCTCTTGCCTAGCATCACTAAATTTCTTCTTTTCTGTAGATTCAAAGCAGACTTGCACGATAATATCAATGGAATTGATAGAGATCTCCAGTCTATTGGACTTTGTAATAGTATCAATAACTGTGACTTTTCGGCCTTTAATGTACACCAAAGTGACACTTTCATTACACACAACTTTCATTACACCAAAGTGATGCTGTTAGCTTTAGAATCACAACTTTCATTACACCAAAGTGATGCTGTTAGCTTTAGAATCACAACTTTCATTACACCAAAGTGATGCTGTTAGCTTTAGAATCACAACTTTCATTACACCAAAGTGATGCTGTTAGCTTTAGAATTACAACTTTCATTCAGTGTACTAAAATATCTGGACGCAGTGATGCCATAAACATTCTGCAAAGGAAATATATCCATTTGCTACAGAAGCGCCTGTGGCCTCTTTACGAGTCAAAAGAGGAAGTTTTGAACCTCCTTACGAGTCAGTTGTGCCAAATCATAGCTACTACTCAGCTAAGTGATTCCGGTCTCTAATGGAAATTTGGGCCAAAGGAATTAAATTCCTGGGGAGACGAAAAAGACTTTGGGCTTAAGAACAGCGGACAAAAGAAAAAATAATTAAAGGGCGTACTTTTTTTTACTGTGCCAAAAGATCTTTTTATTGGTGTACAATGTAGACTAACCTTTCATCACATTTCTGACAAAAACTGACCGATTATATACCTACCATAACTACGAATAACCATGATAGTTCCAGTAAATGGCTCAGATGTGTATAAGCTCAACTGGTAAAATAAGTAATCCTATGCTGTACTCTTTTGGTTTTTAGTTTTCTGTTTTTTCTAGGTCTTTAGGTTTTCTTATCATCATGTTTGTCTTTCCTCGTGTTTCTTCTCAATGATGCCCCGAGAGTGGGAGACGAACATCGTTCCAAAATATACACCTTTTTCTTTTGCTATTATTTACTTTGCTCAATTGTTCTTTTTCTTAAACCATAGATTTTCCTCGGATTTCCTTATTCTTTATGATTGGAAAATTTGATCTCAGGAATCCAACAGTTCTTGACAACAAACTGAAATAGAATTTTTGTGCTATATCCAAATACATGAAGTTCAGTAAGTTTAATGTTACCCGTCAAAATTTACGAGCCTGAGAAAATTTGCGTAATTTTCGTAAAAGGGGAGAAACACCCCCAAAAGGTCAAACTATCTTAAAGAAAATCACACAATCAGATTCAGCATATCAGAGAACTTTATTGTAGAGGATTCAAGCTCCTATACACAAAAATGTGGAATATTCCATTCTTCGCCAGAAGTAAGATCATGGATACATGTGATTTTTTGGAGATTATATCGAACTTTGGGTCTAAAAAATCGGAACGGGACTCATTTGATCGTAAATCAGAAGTTCCAGTGTCCTTTTTAAGTAGTCAAAAAGACTGGAGGGAAACTAACCACCCTCTCGAACCCCTTTTTCCTCAAAGTCGCCCGATCAAAATTTTGAGATAGTCATTTTGTTCAACATTTTTAAAGGTCCAATAATTATTGCTTTGGGGATAAGCTGACCACCCAAAGTCCTTGGGAAAGCGCTGTAATTTACCAAATTTCCCCATTTTCACATGTACAATTTGATATTGGGAATCATGCCGGCATTTATTTTTTTTGGGGGGGGGGGAATTTTGTGCCTGGGGTGAATTTTTGCTATAAGAGTTTTCCGTGGGGAGGGAAGTATCTGGGCGTGAACTCTCCAGGGAAAATATTACACAGGGCGGATTTTCCAGAACCCCCGTACGATATTCTTTCTATTTGTCCTATTTTAACTTTGTCAACTCAATTTTACATGTGGGAATGTTCCGGACTTATTTCCGCGGGATTGGAATTCTCTGGAGGATTTTGTTTCGTTAGGGTGGGGATTTTAAGGAAGAGGAATTCTCCATGGAGTGATTATTTTCGGAAGAAACTTTCCACTGGGGTGGAGGGATTCCCGTAAAAAGTTTTCCACGGAGGAGGGGGGGGGATCGTTGGCTTAATTTTAATAACGATCAGAAATTTAAGCTTTTTTTCAAACAAAAGTGTGCTAAGGAGACTTCTCAGGCGGAATCTCAAGCAAGAAATTTTCCGGGGTAAATTTTCAGCTAGGATGGAACTGTCCGGGGGAGTTTTCCCGGGGACGGGTACTTTACGTGGGAGGAACTTTACTGGGAAGGGTTTTTCAATTGCGGAGAGCAGGATTTTACGGCATTGTTTGAAATACCATCAGAAATGTAAAAAAAAAGACAGGTTGTTTCAACTGAAAGTAAAAAGCAACATTAAAACTTAAAACGAACAGAATTTATTCCGTATGTGAAGGGTTTTCCTCCCTGTTAATCAACTCTTTACGCTGAAGTTTGACTTTTTGTCACAACTACTTATAACCGACTTCTGAAACACAAGTATTTAGATAATATAAGGAGTTTTTTTAAGTTCTTAAAAACTTTAGCGCAAAGAGCAAGGTATTGAGAAGGGGCAACCCCCTCATATATCGAATAATATACGTTCATTTAAGTTTTAATGTTGCTCCTTACTTTCAAGCGAAAAAAATTGATTTGTTTTTTATATAACACCAAAACCGTACAGGTTTTGAGGAGACTATATATATATATATATATATATATATATATATATATATATATATATATATATATATATATATATATATATATATATATATATATATATATATATATATATATATATATATATATAGAAAAATAAGTTGTCTGTGTGTGTGTGTGTGTCGAGTGACGTCATGTTTGTGTGTCGACTGACGTCATTATAAGGATTGAGTTGTATGCGTCATGAAGTTGTTTGTCGACTGACGTCATGTTTGTCAACTGATGAAATTACATACCGGGGCACAAATGACGACCGGGACACAGGGAATATAAATGACGACCGGGAACCTCAAAGAGTAATTACAGACTGGGACACCCGGACACAAATCACGACCGGGACACAGGGAATATAAATGACGACCGGGACACAGGGACACAACTACAACGGGGACGCCGGGGGCACAGGCGGGATATATAAATGACGACCGGGACACAGGGATTGTTCGAATAGAAATTACAGACCGGGAAACTGGGACACAAATGACGACCGGGACACCGGGACACAGGGAATTTAAATGACGACCGAGACACTCAAAGAGAAATTACAAACTGGGACACCGGGACACAAATGACGACCGGGACACAGGAAATATAAATAACGACCGGGACACAGGGACACATCATTAGAATAATGAGGCATAGATCTGAATACGGATTGTTTTTCCCATGGACAATTATATGTTGCATGTTCAAGAGTCAGTAAATCTGACAATCTATTTATATGCACAGACAATGGGACAGCGAAGAATGTTGTATATTCGCATGTTTTACGTAGTTAAAAACATTATATATATATATATATATATATATATATATATATATATATATATATATATATATATATATATATATATATATATATATATATCTATTCACAGGTGGGACACAGGGACACAACTACAATGGCGCGTAACTAATATGGCGCGTAACGACTTACGCGCGCGGGGGGCTTGGGGGGGGCTAGTATATATATATATGACAGCTAGTACAGCTAGTATATATATATATATATATATATATATATATATATATATATATATATATATATATATATATATATATATATATATATATATATATATATATATATATATATATAGCTAATTCGTATAGCTAATTGAATCCAAGAAGAAAAATGGAATTTCGGACATTCACCCGTGAATGTCGACATTAACCAGATTTTGCACATTCACAGTAACACATATATAAATCAAGTTAGCCTCGTTATGCATATTCAAAGCGTAAAATCTCACTATTGTTAATGTAGTATTTCTTCTACTTGTGCTGAAGTTAATATTTACCTTCTAATTAGTCTTTAGTTAACAGAAGAACTTCTTATGTCTGAATCGTTTGCAAAAAGGAGCAATAGCCTTTACTTGAAGGTATTGTCAAACCATAAACCAAAGCAAATTAATTTGGCTGTACAGCGTACAAATTCAAAATAGTTCTAGGCTGCTGATGCAAGAATTTGTGTTTGTTTAAAATAAATGTCGTACCACAAGTGCTATAATTAGAATGGGAGAGAGGATGCTCTTTGATTCATTTGGATGATGACTGAAAGATTGCACGTACGGAAATTCACGTAATACTCAAACTTATTGCATGGGCAAATTCAAAATAGGGTAGAAAATTTGATCCTCTGGAAAAGGAATAGTTTGGCCATTTTCACAGACCCTAAAAATGCACCAAGTGTTCTCACTACTCCTATGCCCAAACCCAAGATCTGTTTGGTTGCGATGTTCTGTGACTACAACAACACTAGAGACATATTGAATAGATCCTAATTTTGAAATTACAGTATTTGTCTTTAAAATATACTTTGCTTTATACTAGCATAAATAGATGTATTTTCAAACCAAAACAGACATTTTTCGACATGCTACAAAGCTTTTTTGAATAGCTGCAGGATTTTTTTCTATGCCACCAAAGTTTAAAAGTACATAAAAATGTTTCTACTTAGCCGGCAAAGCAATGCCGACTGAGCCACGACAAATTATTAATTAAAATTAAGTAGTGCATTTCAAGAAATAACCTGATCGTTTTCCGATTTCTACGTTTGTCGTATTTCAATTCTTTGATACTTTCGGCTGCCACATGTGGTTTATCGGCCAGTGTGATCGCTTGTGCATTTTTATGCAACCTAAAAGGATACTAACGATGTCAGGGGTACGCATTATAAATATGTCGTCTCAAAACAATTGGCGAGTTATCTTGCACTCTCCCCGTCATCAATCAAATTATTCACTTTCTGTTCCTCTAAACTTTAGAGTTTTTTAGCATTTTTTTTAGTCTAAAGGAATGTTTGAGAAAAAGAAAAAAATAACCTCAATACAATATCCTAGTAATGCAATTTTGGTTCTAGCTAATTTATAGAACTTAGTTTCTATGCATATTAGGTACACTTTATAAACACATTTCAGTGAGGGCCCGTATCTCAGCAGGTGGAGAACAAAACAGCAATAGGAAATTAAATAAATTTCGTAGGGAAAATGTAAAATACTCATGAGATTTGATAAAGAAAGTCTGCCTTCGATGAACATGCCTATAGGAAAGTATGAAAAGGAGCATTCTTTAGTGATTCTCATCAAATTGTTGTGAGATACATTTTTACATCAGGCACACACAGAGGAGGGTTTTCAAACGCTATGTATTAACATCTAAAATTTTTTTAAAGTTTTCCCATAATTTTCTATGTGAGTCATATATTTTACTTGCTTTCTTGTATATAGTAAAATTTTATGCACCTTCCCTCGAAGTCAATTCTGACCGAGTACCCATTTTTTACAGTTCCGTGCTTCAAGGATTACTAATTTTTGTAGTTGTCATTTAAACTCCAATAATTCAAATACTCATATTTCTAAATTGAATATTGTCTCTGACGACAACTCACTGTTCTATTAATTTTCGTATTTGATTCAAATTTATAATTTTATGTAGAATGACTACAAATTAGAAATCGAGATGTCAAGTTAAATGTAGGAGAGGATTGATTTCTCTGTTTGGAGAGGATTGCCAAATCTGGAAAGGGTAACTTTCACTTCCTAATCTTTAATAAATCTCTAATGATCACCTTACACTAGCCTTTGTGAGAGATTCAGGTTATCTTGATGAATAACAGCCCACTTTGTAACTTTTTCTGGCAAGCAATAGTCTAATATTTTATGTGTTTTGACACGGCCTTGATGTTAATACACTCTTCTATTGGGATCTTTCCTCTTCCGGAGTTTCTGAGGAGTCCTTAGCAGAAATTTTTAAAACAAAGTCAGTATAATTAACGAAACATTTTGATGTGACACATAGGTGTTATAGTTCTCATTACTACCCTTCGATCCAGGTCTACTCAGGGTTAGAACGCACTGGTTCAGATCTGAAAGCAATATGAGCAGGGAACAGCCTCAACTGAACTTTCAAGTTTAATACATGGTGGGATGTCAGACCTTTCAAACAGTTCGTGGTAACGAACTGTAGTAAGGAGCGACCCGGCTCAATAGTAACCAAAACTCTAAAAAATTGAATGTTGATATCAACAGCTACATCAAAAGAATCGCATTTTAATGCTGATTTTTAAATATATAAGTTTCATCAAGTTTAGTCTTACCCATCAAAAGTTACGAGCCTGAGAAAATTTGCCTTATTTAAGAAAATAGGGGAAAACACCCCCTAAAATTCGTAGGATCTTAACGAAAATGACACCATCAGATTCAGCGTATCAGAAAACCCTACTGTAGAAGTTTCAAGCTCCTATCTACAAAAATGTGGAATTTTGTATTTTTTTGCCAGAAGACAAATCACGGGTGCGTGTTTATTTGTTTGTTTTTTTCCAGGGGACATCGTATCGACCAAGTGGTCCTAGAATGTCGCAAGAGGGCTCATTCTAACGGAAATGAAAAGTTCTAGTGTCCTTTTTAAGTGACCAAAAAATTGGAGGGCATCTAGGCCCCCTCCCACGCTCATTTTTTCCCAAAGTCAACGGATAGAAATTTTGAGATAGCCATTTTGTTCAGCATAGTCGAAAACCTTAATAACTATGTCTTTGGGGATGACTTACTCCCCCACAATCCCTTGGGGAGGGGCTGCAAGTTACAGACTTTGACCAGTGTTTACATATAGTAATGGTTAATGGGAAGTGTACAGACGTTTTCAGGGGGATTTTATTTTGTTTGGGGGTGGGGCTGAGGAGACGGGGCTATGTTGGAGGATCTTTCCTTGGAGGAATCTGTCATGGGGGAAGAAAGATTCAATGAAAAGGGCGCAGGATTTTCTAGCATTACTATAAGAAAACAATGATTATAAACATGAAAACTTTTTTCAAATGAAAGGAAGGAGTAGCATTGAAACTTAAAACGAACAGATATTATTACGAATATGAGGGGTTCTAATAATACTTTAGCATAAAGAGTGAGGTATTTAGGAGGAGATAAATACCTCGCTCTTTATGCTAAAGTATTTTTAGCAATTTCAACTATTCATTCTACGGCCTTTCTGATTCAGGGGTCATTCTTAAAGAATTGGGACAAAACTTACGATTTAGTGTAAAGAGCGAGGTATTAACGAGGGTAGAAACCCCCTCGTATACATAATAAAAATATAAGGTTATGAAATTTGTTACGTAAGTTAATTCTTAAGTTACGTATATTTTTTCTAATAAAAACGTTCGTTAAAAATTAAAAGTTCTAGTTGCATTTTTAAGTAACCGAAAAATTGGAGGGCAACTAGGCCTCCTTCTCCACCTCTTATTTCTCAAACTCGTCTGATCAAAACTAAGAGAAAGCCATTTAGCCAAAAAAGAATTAATATACAAATTTCATTTTAATAGTTTATGTGCGGAGAGCCAAAACCAAACATGCATTAATTCAAAAACGTTCAGAAATTAAATAAAAAAAATAATTTTTTTTAGCTGAAAGTAAGGAGCGACATTAAAACTTAAAACGAACAGAAATTACTCTGTATATGAAATGGGTTGTCCCCTCCGCAATCCCTCGCTCTTTACGCTAAAGTTTGACTCTTTGCCACAATTCTACTTTTTAAAACAATTAAAAGCTTTAGCGTAAAGAGCGAGGGATTGCGGAGGGTCAACCCATTTTATATACGGAGTAATTTCTGTTCGTTTTAAGTTTTAATGTCGCTCCTTACTTTCAGCTAAAAAAATAGTTTTTTTTATTTAATAAATAACTGAAACGACACTCGAATACTGGCCATTCAAACTTTCAAACTAGTAAAACATTGCCATCCACATATCAAAATGACTCGCAGGCAGGATAGGTTTTTTGTTTGAAATAATTGGAGTGGGAGAGGGAGGTTTACAAGAAAAATTTTTCTTCAGGGAGGCTTAAAGTTTTTTACTTGCTTTTTTAGACCAATTTACCAGTTGATACGATAACAAAAATTGAGCTACAAAAAAAAGATCAATAAAAAAATCAATCAATATCTTGAAGTGCTTTAAAATTTAGGAAATGCCGATTTGACTGTTATTTGATGATGAATCGGTATAATGAAGCCGCATGGGAAGGTATTTGCCCACTAAAATCTCCCTAGATCTTGAAAAATACTTGTTTTGAGGATGTTTTCAATGAAATATTTTCTTTTTTTCTTTTTTTCAAATGAAAAATAAACAACGAGTTCATAATAGATAGCCCCTTCCCTTTCCACCCCCTCCCCAGAAACAAAAATCTTGAGTTGTCACATCTTTTGACGATGAATATTTTACAGGGGGTATTTCGATGATAAATTATTGCGTTTTATTGCGAGGCTATTATTGCGTAATGAGCTGCCAACCAGAAGAAATATGCTTTGAAAAGGTTCATAGGGAAATTCCCGTTTTAAAGAAATTTTCTTAAGCAAAGAGTTGTTAATTGATAGCTTTAAACCAAACAAACAATCCAAACCAGTGGCGTAAGTAGCATGGGTACCGCCCGTGGGGACTCCAAAAGTGTTATCCCCTCTCTTGAATCTAATGAAATTTCACCCCTTTACATGGCTAAAGCGGAATATTGCGTAAAATAATAGGGATGAAGTTAGTACAATTGAACTTCATAGATTTTATTTTTTCGTGAGCTTAGTATTTAGAAGAAAGTGTAACAACTATTTGCAAAAACAATAAAACATAATGAATCCTCAGCCTTACTAGCCTTTTCTTCTTTCTTTACAATTATTGGGATTAGAGAGATCGATACGGTATGAAGTAGAAGAGATCGATAGGTGAGCGGAATATGTGGGGTGTGGGGAGGTAAGCATTTTTAGTTGAACTAGGGGTGAGTGAATTAGTAGGTCAAATAGAGTGGAATTTAAAATGTGGGTGGTAGGTTAACTGTAACAAAAGCTGCCATTCTTGAATTAGCTTCAATTTATAATTCTTTCTGACTACAAAGTTTTTTAAAGCGCCTTCTAAAACTTTCGGTTACTATGGGCCATGGTTCAATTTTATAGGTTGCAGCTATCACTGCTGAGGTTTTATTTGGCCGTTGTTCATCATCTTTTGTGTCCCATGATTCGACGGTCCGTTGGCTCCCTCAACTTTGAACTTTGTAGTAGCATTGGGATTAGCAAGTGATTTTAATTTCTCATTGGAGATTTTTTTTTTGCAACAAAGCTTAGACAGGAGAGCTTGTGGATTTCACTACTGCATATTCATCTCTGATGACGACAATTTTCACTTCTGGATCCAGACCATGCTCTTGTATATCGTTTCTGAGGGTTGTTCCGATATTTACACAAATCGACGGACGATATTCCGTGGTCGTAATATACTTTAAAAGTTGTTCTCCGTTCTTTTTTTCTCTTCTTGTCTTCTCTCCATCCCTCCAACTGGAAAGTGCTGCCCAGGGAAGTCCACATCACCCCGTAAACCCCTAGTTACGCCACTGACACAGCATTAGCATTTAAATTGAAATGTTTTTCTCTATCGGAGATTTAAAAGATGATAAAAAATACAAGACAGTCAATTTAATTTTTTACAAAGCTCAAAATACGTTTTTATATTTTGAAAAGTGTATCATTAACCTGCAATGTAGAAACTATTTTCTTTTCAAATATAGAAGAGGAACTAAAATTAGACCCAGTTTAATGCACAATTTATTTCCTATGTTTAAGATGTGATAAACACATCTTAACATCTGCTTGGAATACCTGACATTGCACGGCCCTAATCTTTAAGGCTAATTCGTAATGAGATCTTATTAATGCAAAGATTTAGTCAGCACTCATTTGACCCAATCAAATTATTCACAGAAATTTTTGATTGGTTGAAAAATGCTATGAAAAATTCTGATTGGCTTCTTCAATTTCTTTTCTTGTTCTGCATAAAAGTTCATGGTACTGGATTTGCTTATAACACAAAATATTGACTTTGAATCTAGTTTTTTTTCTTTTTTTTTTTTTTTTTTTGCAACCACAGATATTGGTAGCAGTTTCAATATTAAAAACATTTCAGTTATTTTCTTTTTCATTTTATTGAATACATCAAGGATAAGTTTATATCCCTTCATGGAAAATTGAAAATGAAGTTCTATTGTTGCTACTTTCGAAGTAAACAATAGCTTTTATTATGTGTCCAGTCCAGACCCATGAGAAATAACAACATAGAGCCATCCCTACAAAATAACAACATTTACGATATTTAAAAAAATTATGTAAGAAGATTTTATCAAGCTACCCCTAAAATAGTGACGAAGACAACACTGCCTTTCCATATCAAACAAACACAAAGTAGAAACAACAGGGATTTTTTTTTTCAAAAAAAATTCCATTTTTTCTACTTGTGTTTGTTTGATAAGCTACCCCTCCCCCGCAAAAAGAAGCTTATTTACGATAAAAACATAGCAAAATCTTTAACTAGAAAAGAAGTACCTTGTCTTTTTGACCTGGTGGAATTACCATCGCCCAGGCACAAAGGTGTTATCAAAGCCGTTAAAATGATTACAATGGCACAAAAACATTTCCTCATCGCTTTTTCAAAGTTTAAGAACTGCCAAGTATTTCTCTCGCTTTTGGGTAGTATAATTCAGAAACCGGTAGAGCAATATACATAGCGAAACTGAATTTAAAAGTCGTCCATGGAACTCCTTTAATCATTATGTCATGCAACAAGTAAATCTCGAAATGGAAGCATAATTTTATGATCACTTCTTTCTTTGACCCGTAATGATTTCTGCGCAGTGACGTCATTTAATTATGTGAATTGCAGTATAAATAAAATGAAATGAGAATATATTTATAACAAGTAAAACTTTTGGTATTACTACTGCATTTTCATTTTTCCTGTGGAAACACTTTAAAAATCTGAAAACTACTTCAAACACTGTAAATTTTTTTGTTATATCAATCCTTAAGGCGTATCAATAAACTTTACCTCAGTGACGTCATCTAATTATGTGAATTGCGGTATAAATAGAATGAAATGAGAATATATTTATAACAAGTAAAATTTTTGGTATTACTAATGCATTTTCATTTTTCCTGTGGAAACACTTTAAAAATCTGAAAACTACTTCAAACATTGTAAAATTGTTTCTTATATAAATCCTTAAAGCGTATCAATAAACTTTACCTCCCCCCTCTAATATTAAAATGTATACCCCGAACTGTGTATACGCAATGGATTTTCCATACATGACTCTCCTCTCCCAACTGCTTTGTCTGCAAAAGAGAAATATAACCACAAATTCAGCATATGAGAATTTTATTGTGTATACTACATACGATTCGGTGCCCATATGTGACCATTAAAGGAGACGGTACAGGAGTATGAATTAAAGGAGAATGATACAAGAAAGTATTTTAGAATGTTTCAATGTAGTGTTTAGGAAATTTGTAGGGTTTCCTTACGGAGAGTGGAAATGCAGCAATAAGGTCAGACTTTTAATAGAAAAATTTTGGCTTCTTGTCGGAAGTTGTTATTTACCGAAATTTTAAGGAAACTAGAATTAACAGCTAAATCTATATGGAAATAACATAAAAAGTATTTTTAAAAAAAACCTTACACTTGAACAATTAGCTTAAAAAACCAAGTCTTTATTACAGAAGTAAAAAGCGAAGTTGAAACATAAAACGACTTATATTTATTGCTTTGCAGATTTTGATAGGTATCATAATATATTATTTTGTTTACCAATGCACATCGTTTAGATGGGGTTGTCATAAAAACTTCAAAAGGATCTCATTCGATTGGAAATTGAAATCTCTGATGTCATTTTTAAGAGTCAAAGTGATTGGAGGGCAGTCAGCCCTATCCTCCATGGCTGTCATTTCCCCAAACACATACAATCAAAATTTTAAGATAGTCGTTTTCGTTCAACATAGTTTGGAAAGTCCAGTAATTATATCTTTGAGAATGTCCCCTCTTACAACCGTCAGGGCAAGGGCTGTAAGGCAATTCGTCCAGTGCTTACCAATAGTATACGTTATGGAGAAAGGTGGCCAGGTTTGACTATTACTTTCCAAAATCAATTACGGCCTTCAGATTAGCCTTTTAGAGAATAAAGAGGGAATTGTTGAACTAAATCAAAATATGTTAGGCTCATACGGGTTTCCGAAAGGGTGTAACTCGGGAAGGACTGAGTATATTAATTTGAACCTTTCAGGAATTGGTTAGAGAGACGATCATTTTCCCGAAAGGCAATATCTGCACGGTAATACTACCGCTTGTACAAACACCACTATTACGACTACTACTACTACCACTAATACTACTAGAACTACTACTACTAAATTGCATCTTTAACGAGTACGAGATCTAGTAGTAGTAGCATCAGTAGCACTGATATTAATAGTGAAGTGCATGTATTGCCTCTTGGATAATTGATCTAACCCCTTAAAAATTCCCTGATTCTTCCAACTTAATTTCCTAATCCATTCCTTATATACGCCCTTTCGACAATTTGTATGCATATAGTGTTTTTGGTTTATTTTAAATTTCCCTTGCAAAATATTCTCTGAAATTTTTACCTTGATACCCTTATTTATAATAGTAATACTATCATAGTAGTAATCTTAGTAGTTGGAGTAGTTGGTAGTGTTCCAAAGCCATTCCAAAGGTATTGTGCCCTTACTCTTTTTTGACTATCTATATGCATATAGTATGTTTTGATTTAATTCAACTTTCCCCTCAACGTTTCCTAAAATTTTCGTTTCAATGTCCTCAGCTTTGGTAGTGCTCGCATTAGAGTTCCAACTTAATACCTACATTCATTATTGAGTGAGATACCATTTTTGACAATTTGCATGCGACTAGTGTGTTTTGATTTAGTTTAAATTTATACTTAACATTCTCTCAAATTTTCACCTTTATACGCTTAGCCCTAATGGTTATTGTGTCCTACTAGCAGTGTAGGTGCACGAGAAGTTGTAGCAGTAAAAGTCTTGGTATCAGTAATAATAGTAACAGTAGTTTCAGCAGTATTTATAGGAGTTGTAGCATGTACATGTTGCCTTTTAGTCATTTGAACGTTCTCCTCATGATACCCAGGAGGTTTCATATCGATACTGTAAGCCATTCCAAAATATTGTTGTTACGACGTTTTTTTTCTCCTTTTGATGTCTTTTTCATCTGAATACACTTAGCCTTACAAGTAGCTGGAATAGAAGTAGTAGTTGGGATAGTAGTAGTAGTAGTAAAAGTAGCAATGGTAGTATTATTAATGGTAGGACGCACATATTACCTTTTGATCAACTTATCTTTCCCCTTTAAGCATTCTCTGAAAGTTCCAACTTCATACCTAAATGTATTCTTGAGATACGCCCTTTTAACAATTTTTATACACATAATTTATTTTGATATAGTTAAAATCTCTCCTTATTATTCTGTAAAATTTTCACCTTCACACACTTAGCCTTAATAATACTAGTATCATAGTAGGAGTGGTAGTAATGGTAGCAGTAGTAGTGTTGTATTAGCAGTAGTAGTCAGGAGCATAGCTAGGGCTATCAGTCTGGAGGTGGATAGAAAGAATGTGCCGAAAAATGCAGACATATAGCCTAAATTAAGGATATATAAAACTTACCAGCTTTAACTTGATGTACCACCAAATTCTAATACACAATAACAAACTGATTACTTACGGAAAAATCTTAAAAGATGGAGACAACCTTTGTTTCTTCATTTCTACTGATCAACAAGAGCTGATGAATCCTACTCAGCAGCTATATCTATTCTGGTATAGAGGAGCATAAGGGAGTCAGGTCGATTATTGCCTATGGTTGACCTCAAATTGGTTTTTTACCATTTTACTGAAGATCCGCTCTCCTTCAGCTGAAGTCACGGGTACGGTTTTTGCAAAAACAAAAGCTTTATAGACAAGTGGAAAAGCACATATATGTTCTTTGGCAATAGAGATGAGCTGTCCAGAGTTCTGTTTGTTAGTCTGTCTGCATTAGAGCCCTCTGTCACTTTTTACACATTTAAATGACAGAGATAATTGAGAATACATGGGCAAGGATTGATCATAGGTAGCGTAATAGCGCTACCTAGATAAAGAATGATGTTGGCACAATGTATTATTCATTTATTCGTTTTTTTCTTCTGGCCAACGCACTTCGTATAGAACTTCGTTCAAAAGGGGCCCATTCGACTAGAAATTGAAAGTGCTACTGTCATTTTTAAGATTCAAAGCGATTTAAGGGCACCCAGATCCCACCAATGTCCATCATTTCCCCAAAAACGTATAATCAAAATTTTGAGATAGGCATTTTGTTCATCGTATGTGAAAAGTCCAGTAATTATGTCTTTAAGGGATTAAGACCCCCCCCCCCAAGCCACCAGGACAAGGATTTTAAGTTATACTAGTTGCCCACCGTTAACATACAGGGTTCTTATGGAAGGTGTAGTCATATGAACCTCGGAGGGGATCCTTCGATTGGAAATCAGAACTTTTTGTGCTCTTTTAAGCGGCAAAAGTAATTAGAGGGCAATTAGGCATCCCTAAAGTCCTCTTTTCTCCAAATGCAGCCATTAGAATTTTTGAGATAGCCATTTTATTCAAAATATAGCTATTTTATTCAAAAGAGCATACAACAAGGCCTTCAAGGTTGACACATACGTCCAGAGCCTGTGGGCACGGGTTATAAGCTAGACCCCTGGGCCATACCTTGTAAGGTCGTATAATAATAATGATAATAATAATCGTAATTTATTTATCACCCACTTCACAAAACAGAGGTTAAGTGGAGTAAAATACAAAAGAAAAACAGCAAAAGTAATACAAAAGAAACAAATTTAATCACATACAGAAAAAAGACGGATAAGGCGATGAAAACATCCTAGCACTATAAGCGATGAAAACATACTAGAACTATAGGAAGTTCTAGTTCCTTTTAAGAGTCAGAATTGATGAAGTACAACTGCCCCCTCCCCCCGATGCCCTCTTCTCCAAAAATATCTTAATGAAGTTGTGAGATGGCCATCGGTTAAAAATAGTCCAAAGAATATATGCTAATGGCTCCTTGGGGTCGACAAAATCCGAGGGCCCTGGGACAAGGGTTGTAAGCTATGCCACTGAGGCAAATTAGGTCCTTATGGAATGGGTGGTTGTCTTATTGGATAGGGCTCATTTGATTGGAAAAGTCTCAAGTTCCAGTGCGCTTTTTAACGGTCAAAAGGGATTGGACGGCAACCTCCCCCCCCCCACGCTCATCATTTCGCAAAACACATTCGATCAAAATTTTGAGACAGATATTTTGTTTAACACTGTTGAAAGGGCCGTTGCTCTGCCTTTGGGGATGTAAAATCCCCTACAGCTATCAAGGAAAAGGCTGTGAGTTAGATAATTCGTTCATTGCCTACGTATGGTATATGTTATTGAGAAAGGTGGGTATGTTTGACCTTTACTTTCCAAAGAGACGATGGTCATTCAGGTGACGAATGTTGAAAGGAGTGTTGAACTAAATCAATACACATTATGGAATGACTAAGTATACTAATTTGGAACATTCAGGAAACGATGAGCGAGATGATTAATTGACCCAAAAGGCAATATTTACACGCTACTACTGCTAATGCTGCAACTACCACTGCTACTACTGTTGCAAGTGTTACGAAGGGTGATCATATTGAATTAAAAATCGAGGAAACATTGAGGGGATACTTGAAAAAATCAAAATAAACTATGTGCATTCAGATTGCTGATACAAAATTATCAGCAAAATTTTTGGGACGGCTTACCATATGAAAAGGAAACGTCTGAATGTGCCAAAAGGGGCATCATGAATGGGATGTTCAACTGACCAAAAGTCAACATATACCTTCTACTACTACTATTAATATTATTGCTACTACTGTTACTAATACAAGACTATTACTGCTACTACTGTTCCTACCACTTCCACCACTATTATGATACTAGTACAATTAAGGCCACGGATATGAAGGCCAAAATTTGACAGAATATTGAGAGATATTAGAACTAAATCAAAATACACTATGTGCATGAAAATTGTCAAATTGTTTGGGTATTTAGTTGGAACATTCAGAGAATGCTTAAAGGGGAAGATCAATTGACAAAAAAGGTAGTGTGTGCATGCCACTACTAACACTATTACCACCGCTACTTTTACTAATACTACTACTATTGCTACTAAACTACTCGAACTACTAATTGAAGTGCAACAACGTTTATGCCCTAGAGTAATAAGATGAAAAAGGCGTCCAAAGGGGGGTCAAAAGGGCACACATGAGTAATATTTTTGGAAGGACTCATTATATCAAGCTGAAACTTCCGCCGCATTATAAGGAGGAGGGGTAAGTAGAGGGTGTCCCCTAAAGTCCCCCCTTCAAAAAGCCACCCTGAAGAACATTTCCTAAAAACCTTACATGTTAACAATGGGCAACTAGCATAGCTTATAGCCCTTGCCCTGGGGCGCTTAGGGAGGTTGACATCCACAACACGTAATTACTGGACCTTTCAACTATGTTAAGTAAAATGGCTATCTCAAAATTTTTATCTGACTTGTTAGGGGAAATGGTGGGCGAATGAGTTCATTTGGAAGTTTCTATGAGAACTGCTTCTACACTAAGTGCCTTGGTGACAAGAAATAATAATAATAATTTGTGCCCACATCACTTTTTACTTATGCAGCACTGTTGCGCTGCCTATGATTTATATTAGTCTGATGGAAGTAGATTGATATTAGAAAGTATATTCACATTAATTTTTTTGAGCTTTCGTCAATCTATTTATTTCTTAGTGTTATAATAATAAAAGAAAAATCGTTTAAAATATATATTGCTTTCAGTTAGGCATGAATAACACTCACACTGTAATTGCGGTACAAGGGGGATGACTTACCAGTTCATATATCTTGTAATTTCTATTCGTTTCGAGCTTGAGCTATATATTAGTTTTATGTTTGTTAAATTATAACTTAATTATTGTTTTCTTTTTTTATTAAGTTTAATTTCTGTTTCTTCTAACTTTACTATTTGTGTTTTAATGTCTGTTATTTTTAACCATAGTTAGGGTACAGGGGGAGCAACTTTACACTTCATATGTCTAATTATTACTATTTCTTTAGTTTGAGTTGCATATCAGAATTATTTTTGGTTAACTTTAAGTTTGTTGTTTGTTTAATTTTTTATTATGTCTAATATCTGTTTCTTTTAGCTTTTAGTCCATTGTTCATTATAATTTCTGTTAGTTTTATTTACTCTGCTCAATATATAGGTTCGCTCATTACTTTTCAAATAAAAACAAAGAGAAAAAAACTCAATGAAAAACAACACACGAGACTGCGGCCAGTAGAGAGAATTAAATATATATATATTTTTTTTTAACTGCAAATAAGGAGCGACATTGAAATTTAAAACAAACAGAAATTATTCCGTATATGAAAGGGGTTGTACCCTCCTCAACGTCTCGATCTTTACGCTAAAGTTTGACTCTTTGTCACAGCTCTACTTTTTAAAACAATAAGAAACTTTAGCGTAAAGAGCGGGGCGTTGCGGAGGGGACAACCCGTTTCATATACGGAATAATTTCTGTTCGTTTTAAGTTTTAATATCGCTCCTTACTTGCAGTTATTTAATTTCTGAACGTTTTTGTATTAATGCATGTCTTGATTTTGGCTCGCCGCACATGAATAATTAAAATGAAATTTGTATATTGTTTTTTTTTTTTTGGTTAAATGGCTTTCTCTTAGTTTTGATCTGACGATTTTGATAAAAAAGGGGTGGAAGAAGAAGCTTAGTTCCCTTTCAATTTTGGTTACTTAAAAATGCAACTAGAACTTCTTTTTTCGAACGTTTTTATTAGTAAGAAATATACGAAACTTACA
Organism: Artemia franciscana; assembly: GCF_032884065.1. Lineage (NCBI taxonomy): Eukaryota > Metazoa > Arthropoda > Branchiopoda > Anostraca > Artemiidae > Artemia > Artemia franciscana. Next base: position 11,594,984 of record NC_088876.1, read on the forward strand.
AATTTACTTACCTAACGAACTTCTATGTTTGTATAAATTTATTACGTATATGAGGGGCTCGCCCCCGTCAATACATCGCTCTTTACACTAAAGCTTGAATTTTCTCCCAATTCTTTGAGAAGGACCCCTGAATCACAAGGGCCATAGGATAAATATTTGAAATTACTAAAAATAATTTAGCGTAAAGAGCAAGGTATTGTGGAGGAGACGAACCCCCTTTTATCTGTAACATTTTCTGTTCATTTTAAGTTTTAATGTTGCCCCTTAAGTCTAGTTAAAAAAAAACTTTTTTTATATTTATTTTCTTTTTTTTAAATAATACCTGAAAATCCTGTATCCCCTTCATGGAAATTCTCTTCCTGACCCACCACCTGACCCACCCCCACCCCAACGGGAAAGCTCCATCTGAAAATTCTGTACACTTCCCAATAACCATTACTATATGTAAGCAATGGTCAAAGTTTGTAACTTGTAGCCCCTTCCCAGAGACTGTGGGGGATTATTTCATCCCCAAAGACATAGTTATTAGGTTTTTCAACTATGTTTAAAAAATGGCTATCCCAAAATTTTGATCCGGTGACGTTGGGAAAAAATGAGCGTGGGAGGGGGCTTAGATGCCCTCCAATTTCTGGGTCACTTGAAAAGAGCTCTAGAACTTTTGATTTCCGTTAGAATGAGCCCTCTCACGACATTCTAGGACCACTGGGTCGATACGATCACACTTGAGAAAAAAAAACAAGAAACAAATAAACACGCATCCGTGATCGTCTTCTGAAAAAAAAAATAATACACAATTCCACATTTTTGTTGATAGGAGCTTGAAACTTTTGCTGTCGGGTTTTCTGATTGAATCTGATGGTGTGATTTTCGTTAAGATTCTATGACTTTTAGGGGGTGTTTCCCTCTAGTTTCTAAAATAAGGCAAATTTTCTCAGACTCGCAACTTTTGATGGGCAAGACCAAACTTCATGAAGTTATATATTTAAAATCAGCATTAAAGTGCGATTCTTTGATATTACTATTTGTATCAAAATTCTGCTTTTCAGAGTTTCGGTTACTATTGAGCCGGGTCACTCCTTACTACAGTTCGTTACCACGAACTGTTTGAAAGATGAAAACGACAAGGATATTTTGCCTGTATGTAAAGGAGGCGTCTTCAGCAGAGAAGAAACAAAGATAAAAAACAAAAAAAAATTAAAAACAAATAAAACGTCGCAACTGATCCACGTAGGTCAAAGAAGTTAATAGAGTTACTTCAATGAGAGCACCAAAGCAAGTGAGAAAAACAGTATAAAAATGGAAATCAAGTTATTTATTCTGTTGTTACCTAATATTGAAGCAATTATTCGTAATAAAAAAGATAGGAGAAGAACAAAAATATCTTGAAAATAATAATGGAGTAATTTATTTTTTTATTCAAAGGCCCTGATTGAATGAGTAATTAATATCTACCTGTATATCACCCTATTTTAGTACCTTTGAAAGAGCTTCTTATTCTAATTAAACGGCCCTTGTGTTTCAGGAATCGGTTTTAAAGATCGAGACAAAAAAATAGAGAGTAAGCAGTTTTTGAACTAGTTACTTATGGTTTGACAGGTGAATGCTCAACCACAAAGCTATGACCTATAATCATCGGATATGAATACTGCAAATGGACGATACGGGTAAACTTCACGGCTTACAGCTCTTTCTCAAGGAGCTCCGGGGGGTTATAGTATCCACAAAGGCATTTTTATTGGATAAAACAGCTATTCAAGACAAAATAGTTATGTCAAAATTTTGATCGGAACATTTTGGGGGAAGAGGGACGGGAGACTGCGGATAACTTCCCTCAATTCTTTTTGGTGACTTAAAAAGGGCACTAGAACTTTCAGTTTCCGTTTGAATGAGCTCTCTGTCTATCTTCTAGGATCATTGGTTCGATACGGTTTTCCTTATATCACCACCATTCATGGGCACCCATAAGGGAGGGGACAGAGGGGCAGCCCCGTGGCTTAATGACGCTGCCTTATATTTCTGTATTTTTATTTAGTGATTTTCATATGCATCGGAAGTGCCGATTAGATCAGGTAAGCCCCTCCCCCTGAAATTCATCTTATGCGCTCCCCTGTCAAAATTACATAACTTACAGCCCTTTCCCCTGGGACTATGTTAGGTCATATCATCACCAAAAGCATAGTTCTTGGACTTTTGAACTATTCTGAAAAAATGACTATCTTAAAGTTGTGATCTGACGGCTTTGTGGGAGGGACTTGGGGCAGGGGTCTAGCTATCTTCCAATCTTGTTGTTTACTTAAAAAGGGCATAAGAACTTTTAATTTCAGTTCCAATGAAACCTCTGCCGATCTTCTAGGATCATTGGTTCGATGGGATCACCCCAAGGAAGAAAGAAGAAGCAGAAGAAAAAAAAAATAACCAACCATCCGTCATCCATTAAATACAAATTCCACATTTTTGTAGATAAGAAGCTTGAAACCCCCCTAAAACAGGGTTCTCTGATACGTTGAATCTTGTGGTATCACTTTCGTCAAGGTTCCTTGGCTTTTAGGGGGTGTCTCCTCCCGTTTTCGAAAATATGGAACATTTTCACCAGACTCGTTTCTTTTGATAGATAAAACTAAAGATAATGAATCTTGTATATTCGGAAAGAGAACAATATGCCAATTTTTTCGTATATCTATTGATATAATTCCGTTTTTTTAGAGATTTGGTTGCCATTGAGCTGCGTCGCTCCTTCAACAGTTCTTTATCACGAACTGTCTGAAAAATCAACTGGCTCTATATGAATTCGCACTCTTTTACGTTCTAGCCCTCTTTGGGCCAAAAGTTACGTTTTCTGGTACCAAATGGGAGAAAATACCACTTTGCTGCAGTTTCTCAAAATGGGAGGCTCAAAACCTTTTGTTTAAGGTTTTTTGTCATGAAAAATCGATTTAAGAAGTTTCTTTCTGTGTTAGTTTTACTGTTTTGGGACCAAAATTAGAGTTTTTATGCACAGAATGGTAAGAACGGCACTTTACTGTTTCACGATCTCTTTTGCTACTTGAAAAGGAAACTAGAATGGCAGTGGTTCGATGCAATTTCCCCTAGGAAAAAAACACATTACTGCTTGCCATGCAAAAAAGTGGCATACATATATATATATATATATATATATATATATATATATATATATATATATATATATATATATATATATATATATATATATATATATATTTAAATCTTCTGTAAAATATTTTTTATATAGACAGGAAATTTTCCTGGATAGTAAAAGTTCCTGGGCAAATTTTGTAATGAAAATTTTGCACGAAAGGTGGGAGAAGAGGATTTTGCATGATTTGTAAGACGGTTAGATGACCTTTGATGACCTTTAAAAAACATTGGTAAAATTCTAGACAATCTTCTTTTGCTATCTTGGAAAGGGGCTAGGTTAGGAATATCTTTCCCTATCCTTTCCCTTTGAATTATCCTTACTCTTTGCCCATTTACCTTATTTCTGCCTTAGGATGGAAGATAGACTATCTATCAACAGTTGAAATGAATCATTTTTATACAATTCTGAAAAAAAATGAGTCAGCTTTGCAACTCACAGAGACCACCTGTCTTGGCCTAATTCTAATTAGCCATGGTTCTCAAGTTTCAATATCAGTCGTTTTTTTTTGTATTTTTGGAAATGTATTTGCAGATCTTTGAAACCTCGTATATTGGGACTGAGCAAAGTTGTGAAGCTTGAAATACTTATTGTTCTTATACTTCATTTAAGCAGAAGTATGTATTTTGCAAGGTCTAACTAATATCATTTCCCCCTTTATTGAAAACCAATCTAACATAATATTCCGCACTTTTTTGAAATCATGCAAATTTTCTCAGGCTCATACCTTTTGATGGGTAACACTAAAATATGAATCTTATATATTTGGAACCAAATACTAAGTCTATTCTTTTGATGTATTTATTAAAATCAAAATTCACTACTGCCGTTGTCACTGTAATTCTTGCGATCAAACATCGACACTTATTGGGCTAATGGACACAGACGCAATATTCAGCTGGAAGGGGTTGGAGGGGGGCTCAAAGGATTTGGTTTTTGCCACTGGTTTTACTTAAAAACATTTGCATATAAAATGAACTGGGATTTTAATTTAAACGTGTGATTTCTGTTACGGAGGGGAAGAAAGAGTTTCCATAATGGTGTAAATTGGACAAAGCACATTTTTGTCCCTTGTAAGAACATGTTCTGCTTTTTAACACGTATTTGATCCCTTTTGAACATTCCCTAAGTAATGTCTCTTCTTGAATTGCATGTTTATATGTACTTGTTATGTAGGTGCAAATTGTTATGGGAGGTCAAACGCCGTTTTAAGGATCAAAGAAGAACAGAATCCATTCCAGTTCTTCGCGGGCCAAGATGTCTGAGTGTTTTTTTGTGAAAGTTTTTCAAAACGCAATATTCGAAAAGCGTTTTAGAAAAAAACTTTCCATTTCCGAGCTTGTGTTCGAGCAAAAAATTATTCTAATCTGCAGTTTAGTAGCAAGTTTCGTAGTTACCAAAACCAAATATTCAAAACTTGATTTTCTGCTTGATTTGGGATAGATCATAACTTTGATTAGGTGCTTGATCTAACATTGACGTCACATATTCTGAGAGATAACTAAATGCGGAAAACCAAGTAAAGTACAGTATTTTTCAGGGCTGAAGCCGCTCAGATCTTGATTTGAACCTCATGGAAAACCCGTGGTTAGAGCAAATCTTACGCAAAGAATAAGAAAACAGGTTTGAAACTGAAATTAGACATTCTCAGTCTTTATGCAGATGCCTTTAATATGTTAGGTTTTGTGATATTTTATTTCTCAATATGTTTTTTCAACCGTTGTCTTGTTTCTGCAGAGCATACTAATGTTACCCTCTCAGAGGTAGCGCATAGTAGTCACCGTTTTAGAAGGGGTGAGTCGATATTTTTCTTTAAGTGTCCCAGATCTTGATAACTTATTTACCAGAGCCATTCCTGAGTTATGTACCTCTTCGGGTGGGGAGGAGGTAAGTACTACCGGGAATACTGTTTTGTTCCAAGATTTTAATGAAAGTATTTCTCATTTTCTACTTTTGAGGCTTTTTTATTTCTTCTTGTTTCCCAGGGGGTCAATACACCTTAGCCTTCCTGACCCCCCGGTGTACTCATGCTTTGCGTTGCATTCAATATAGCCGAAATTCCCTCAGATTATTTAAAGGGATATCTTTAAAGGGTAAAAGGATATCAGGAATAATTCCAAGATAAAAGATGTTTGGTTATAGAGTAAACTAAATGATAAACTTGTATTATAAAATTCCTGCGCTTGAAAAAAAAGCAACAAGGAATAACTGGTCCACCTTAAGGCTCGGATATCGAGTCTCAAAGCCCCTTCCCTCTAGCTCACTCCCACGTTAGGAATAGCTCTACCCATTGTCATTTGCTATCAGCTGAACATTGACTGTAAACATTCCTTTTAAGATATGTTCATGTTACCGTGAATGTCCGCAAATTAGGGAATGTCGACATTCACCAGTAAATGTCGACATTCACTGCTGAATGTCTGAAATACCTTTTACTTTTCTTGGATTTAGTCTGCGTAACCGGTCAACTGTTTCAATTTAATGCAATGTTTGCTGATGACTGATTAGATTAGGTTAAATTAAGTTTGGTTAGATTAGCCTAGGTCTTTAACCCGTTTATGATATTTATAACCAAATTTAACCCAACCTAATCTGACTTAACCTTACCTAAACGACCACAACCTGACCTAACTTTAATTTTAACCATTATAGCTTGCATAAGACTGAAAAAGGCCATCAAAGGTCATCTGACCGTATTATAAATCATGCCAAATCCTCTTCTCCCACCTTTGGTTCAAGATTTTCATTGGAAAATTTGCCCAGAAACCTTTTCCTATCCAGGAAAATTTCCTGTCTGTAAGGGAAAGTGTTTTCCTCACAGAAGAGCCCCCCTCCCAAATATATATATATATATATATATATATATATATATATATATATATATATATATATATATATATATATATATATATATATATATATATATATATATATATATATATATATATATATATATATATATATATATATATATATATATATATATATATATATATATGTATATATAGGAAATTTCTAGACATGCCCAAACCCTCTAAGTGCGTGTTAAGTTCGCAAAAATGCTCCATTTTCTGCTGAATTCTCAGATCAATTTAGAATTAGACCATTCTACAACGGTCTATCAACTTACGATTAATCATACGACGATTTAAAGCAATGTTTCTTTAAAACTGCAAAAGATCAATGGGGCGTTATTTGATCTTGTGATAATAACGACGGTTACGAAATGTTTCAGTCGCTGCAAATGAAGCATTTGCAGTGGTTCTTGTAAATCGCTAATATACTAATATTGTATACTCTTGAGCTAGCGGCGATTCTAAAATATTGCAAACGCGGCATTTACAGTAGATGTTGCAAATCTGCAGCGCCTGTGAATCCTAATGCTCACATAAGGAAGGAACTATTTTCATGTATTAATTCAATTGGCATTTCGTGTTTATGCCTACGTGGGAACAAGATATGTTTAGATACGAACATATTGCGTGACACGCGCGTAAACACAGATGCTTAGCTGGACACGCATGAGAACAGGGCTTAAAAAATGCATTTTCAATATACTCAATTATTATTGATGGAATCCTATTCTACTTAATCAGGTACTGCTCATCATGGTAAAGCACTTAAAATTAGACTTCAAACAACCAATCAAATACTAGGTTCAAGTGATTAAAGCAACTGATACACAACTGCAAACGAAGGAATCAAGCCTAGAATCGCATTGATAGAATGCGTTGATTTAATTCTAATCTACTTAATTAAGTACTTTTCATCACAATAAATCAATAAAGCACACTTTGGTCTTAAAACAACAATTTAGGAACTGCGGCAGTTTCAAATATCCAATGCAACTCAAAACAGAAACTTCTGCTATTATAGACGAAGTTTGATCACTCATATAAACTCTTCAACTGTCGCGGATTCTCGTAATTCCTTTAGCCGTTTCTCTAGTTCATGGTCAACTATCAGCAATGAAGAATGCATAATCAAGCTCTTTGTCCCGCATTTCGTACGCAAGATGGCAGATAAGGTCGGCGTCAACAATCTATTTCGTTTATCAGTCTTCACTTCTTTTAAACTACTGAAAAGATGTTCTGCAACAACATTCGAGAAAGGCAATGAAAAGAAAAAGTAAATAACGTGCCTTAGATTTGCAAACCTTGGTCGGCCACTTGGGGTAACAATGGACAAAACGAATCTCCAATATTCTACTGGCGACTGATACAGATCCTTCAGAACATCAACAGAGCTTTGTTCACACTATTCCGAGTCAATGGTAGCCCTAGACATGTAGGAGGGAAATACTTAACTAGAAGTGGTGTAAGACTAGAAGGATTGAGCTTAGCAGCATTTGAAGGATCTATAAGACAGGACATCTCATTCAAATCATCATCAAATACGAACCTGGTTTTGATCTGTGCAACTGCTTCCTTGTAAAATTCTCTTGCTGTGAGGTATACCTTCATCACTTCATTATGGTCCACCTTAGGGTCACACTCTACAGCTCTGAAATAGCGAGCTGGGCATTCAGTCCAAGATAAATATTTCGGATAGCTACATAGTAATTATCATCATTTACATTAACATCTAGTGGATTCTTCAAACCATTACATATTCCACCTCGAGAGAGTTCTTGGAGAGAGTTGAAACAAGTCTTTTTGTTTCTAATTTCAATGTATGGAAAAGGGGGTGGGGCTGTGATTGGAAAAGAGCATTGAAGTCAGCCAACATGCCCAAAACATAGTCCATGAACATCTGCATTATTCTCATAAAGGGGTTGTTCAAGCCACCAAGAGCTAAATCGTTTCCATGGGTAGGATCATCAAACACAGCCTCAGTAAAATATGTTGTCAGATCATCCCATTGCTCAAGAATCCTTATGACGCAGCTATGTACACATAACCATCTAGTTTGTCCAGGGGAAAATATCTTGCGATTGTCAATTTCTAAGAAGTCTTGGGAAGCTTTCAATGAATTCACTCGTTTGCACTATGACTGAAGTGGCTTTGAAAATTTCGAATCAAGTCCTCAAGAGTTTTGGGAAGTTTCTTACATGCATGTGATTAAACGAGGTGGATCAAATGACATGCACACTTGACTATGAAGACGCATGTGTAAGTTTCTTTTATAAGCCTTGCAATAGAGTTCCGGGGCCCCATGATCGAATTAGGTGTGTCACTGCATAAGCCCATAAAGTTGCGAATAGGAACTCCATGTCTTACAAGACCATCCAAGCATTCCTTGAGTTTAGCAAAAACTGTGGCTGCTTGGCCATCAGGGCACTAAATTAAGTCTAGCAAGTCAACTTCCATCTCCATCGTTGGAAAGTCTATCGTTGGAAAAAATACAGCACGCAAGCTAATTGCTTTGTTATCCCGATATCGGTAGTGTCATCGATTATGATCGAAAATGGTTTTTCTTTCAAACTATCAGTTAGCTTATCCTTAATATAGAGTACTAGATCTTGTCGCACCAAATACGTAGATTTTTGCTTGCCAAGTCTCACTTTTTCAATGACATTTTTATGGGACCGGCTTTTCACAAGCAAAACCAAATTACCTTTTATTGACAATGCAATGTCATTTTTAACAAGAAGAGTTACAAGCTTTGCTTCAGTCTGGCGCAGAGTGATATCTCCAGGGGTAGTTGAAAAAAAGCTGGTTACAGAACTTGGTTTTTCCTTTGCTACAGCCAACCTGCTTATGTGTTTAGCTGTCTGAGCATTTCTTTTTTAGCGCAATCTTGCCTTCTTTATAAGAAAGCTTCACCTCACAAACAGAACAAAATGCAAATTCATCATTTTCTCTCTTAGTAAGCCAGTCTTTGAAAGGTTCTTCTGTTTCCAACTCTTTCAAGTATTTCCAAGAATATTTCATTAGTCTCTTGCTTACTTTCATTTCAATTGATTTGCCACATTTTCTTTTCTTTATTGATTTTCCTTCAGCAGAATCTGAAAAATCATCACCATCTTCTGATGATATCATTCTACCTAAAAAATAGCTTGTCAGACATACAGTAGGTCTATTCTATTTGCAGCTGTTTTGAAAACAGGTGAACCAACACTGCACTAACGGTGTTTTATTTGATTTTGTTTTAACACTTGGTGCATTTTTTTAAAATGAGGTGATCCTTATCCAGAAAGGCAAGCATGTGGCTAGTCGGGGACTTTGTTCTAAGCCATGTGACTTACTATAAACATTTTAATAGGTAATAAATCTATCTTCTATATATATAAATAAGTTGTCTGTCTGTGGATCTGTGGATCAGGTGACGTCATGTTTCTGTGTCGGCTGACGTCATGAAATTAGTTGTCAGGTGACGTCATGTTTCTGTGTCGGCTGACGTCATGAAATTAGTTGTCGTCATTTTTGCTTTGACGGTGACGTCATTCAAGTTATATAAGACATATGTTCACGTAGAAATCTATTAATGTTTAAGTTTACAATGACTGATGAAGATGCTCAAAGAGTCTATGCCAAAAAACTTGCTGCTGATAGTTCCTCGGCACGCTTTCTTTTCTGACTTTCTCTATCAGCAGCAAGTTTTCTGGCATAGACTCTTTGAGCATCTTCATCAGTCATTGTAAACTTAAACATTAATAGATTTCTACGTGAACATATGTCTTATATAACTTGAATGACGTCACCGTCAAAGCAAAAATGACGGCAACTAATTTCATGACTTAATTTCAGAACTTAATTTCTGTGTTGACTGACGTCATGAAATTAGTTGTCGTCATTTTTGTTATGACGACGCTTAGTATATTGTAAAACACATTAATTTGGTTAATAATATACCATTTAAAACACCAAAATGAACATGCTGGAGTAGTCACTCGGTGAGAGAGGGTGTCAGAACGGAGAATGAAGGTCCCAGGTTCAAATCCTGGTTAGGCTAAAAAAGGTAAAAATCTAAAAACTAAAAAAAAACTGAAAAAACTAAAAAAGGCAAAAACTACAAAAAAACTAAAAATTAATAAAAAAAAATTAAGAATAAAAATAAAAAAAAAATAAAAAAGATAAAAACTAAAAAAAAAAGTAAAAAGAAAAAACGAAAAAAAAAACTAAAAAAGCTAAAAAAAAGGTAAAAACCAATAAAAAACTGAAAAGAAAAAAAGGAATAAAACTAAAAAAATTTTCATCTAAAAAACTAAAAAAAACTAAAAAAGGTAAAAACTAAAAGAACTAAAACGAAAAAAAAAACTAAAAAAAGGAAAAAAACTGAAAAATAAAGGAGAAAAAGAAAACTAAAAAAATATAAATAAAAATAAAAAAACTAAAAAGATAAAAACTTCAAAAAAAACTAAAAAGAAAAAAACTAAAAAACCTAAAAAAAGGTCAAAACCAATAAAAAAAACTAAAAGGAAAAAAAGGGAAAAAATTAAAAATTTATTTCATCATATACCAATTCAAAAACGAATGTATACCGGGATGACGACCGGGACACAGGGAATATAAATGACACAACTACAACGGGGACGCCGGGGGGCACAGGGGGATATAAATGACGACCGGGACACCGGGACACAAGGAATATAAATGACGCCCGGGACACTCAAAGAGAAATCAGAGACTGGGACACCGGGATACAAATGACGACCGGGACACAGGGAATATAATTGACGACCGGGACACAGGGACATAACTACAAAGGGGACGCTGGGGTGCACAGGGGGATATATAAATGACGATGGCGACTCAGGGAATGATCGATTAGCAATCACCATCAACAAAGCTCAAGGGCAATCATTAGAATCATGAGGTATAGATCTGAATACGGATTGTTTTCCCATTGACCATTATATGTTGCATGTTCAAGAGTCGGTAAACCTGACAATCTATTTATATGCACAGACAATGGGACAGCAAAGAATGTTGTATATTCGCAAGTTTTACGTAGTTAAAAACATATATATATATATATATATATATATATATATATATATATATATATATATATATATATATATATATATATATATATATATATATATATATATATATATATATATATATATCTATATTCACAGGTGGGACATAGGGACACAACTACAATGGCGCGTAACTAATATGGCGCGTAAGGACTTACGCGCGCGGGGGGGCTTGGGGGGGCGCGAAGCGCCCCCACCAACTAGGTGTTGGGGTGGCGAAGCGCCCCAACAGCTAGTAATTAATATAATTAGTTACTTAATTAACTACTCCCTTTTCATTTGATTTGAGATGGTTGAAAAAGAAAAAAATTCGATAAACTCCACCATTTTTAAGTGAAATGAGGAAAGACAATGTTGGTTCTTCTGTTTCCCATTCTTGATGTTTTATTCGAAGAGTAAAAGCCAAATGATGGAATGAAGAAACCAGGTCTAAGTTGTGGCTCCAGGATTTTGCTAAATGGTGCTGTTCGCAGTCACACCTATTATGTCCAATTAAAAAGAAAACAGTTTTGGCAAAAAATCGGTAGAAAATCGGTATTTCGGTAAGCTTGAAATTTATTTGGTAGAAGAGTCCAAAAAGTGTAGGTCTACCGATAAATCGGTAGAAGTGAAAACATTGATATATTCAGTCATAAGACTGAAAAAGCTGATTCACGAAGCTAATTGAATCTGAACAGAGCAGAGGGAATTCCGGACATTCACCGGTGAATATTAGACTAGTTAGATTAGGTTAAATAAAGTTTGGTTAGGTTAGCTTAGGTCTGTAACCCATTTCTACTATTTATAATCAAATTTAACCTAATCTGATCTAACCTTAACTAAACTACCGGAACCTGGCCTAAGTTTAACCATCAGAGCTTGCATAAGACTGAAAAAGCTGACTCGCAAAAGTAATTGAATCCGAGCAGAGCAAAATCCGACATTCACCGGTGAATGTCGATATTAACCAGATTTCGGACGCTCACGGTAACATACACATTAATGTCTTTTCTCTTTTTGTTAATGCAAATGCATAAACTAAGACAAATCTAAATAAGCAAAGTTTGTCCAGTGATGTCTTGTTCAGAATATGTACAAGTAATGCAAGGGCGTTTCCAAGGTTTTTCCGAAGGGTATATTTTAAGGGGGGGGGGTCACAAATAGGAACCTTGAAAAACACATCAAAAATATTTTCAAATGTATTTGTGTTTTATGCTTACGAGTTACACAACATTTCATGGGGGGATGGACTTGAACCTGATAATTTGGCCCCTAGGCACGGTCTTGAACAGGTGCACTTCAATACATTCAATAAATTTGTTTGTACTCTCCAAGAAAAGAGTAGCCTCTACACTTTGGCACCGACAAGGGATAGCAATTGGATTGAACAATTAAAGACATAAATGTATCTGAATATTAGGGTCTATGTAAACGTGACTCGCCCTCATGAGAACGAACATAATTCGTATGAACTCCTTAGAAGAGCTTTTTGATCTGATTTGGCCTACACCTTCGCAACTATAACTATATTGGTGGCTCTAGAAGCATTGTCATTGACGTATACAATCGTCTTCTCATATCTTTTTACCTATTCCTTCAACAAACCTGCCTCCTTTATGAAACCTAAAATTAATAAAAAGACTTGCGCAACAAGCCTAACATAATAAATTATAGTTCCTTAACACTAGATGATTGATATAATAACCCGCTACGCGGTCATGATAAGTAAAAGGGGTACGAAAAGTTAAACGTAAACATTGACTTTAGTACATATACCCCCTGCGACAAATTAATAAGACGCAACAATTCTCCGCAGTTCAATAACTTATGCCCCTCGATTGAAAGTTCCTGATCCCCAATTTAATATTTTGGTCATCTTTGTTTCAAATAATAGTTATAATCACTTATTTTAAAGGAACTGTCACGCTACGTACGTAACTTTCTACGCTAAGTAGTTAAGCTACGTTACGATAAGTACAACCTTTTACATTCAAATCATTCCTTTTAAATTAGGCTAGGGAAACAATCCACAAAATAGTCATGACCATCGTTTTAGTCGTCGCAATCATCACAAGCTAAATATTCAAAAATTAAAATATGGATTCAAGTTCTGATCAAGTGTGAAAGGATTACTCTATGCCGTAAAATGAACACACGTAACGTAAAATTCTAAGTGGAGTTACAGTCTAGTCAGCATTGTTTTTGTCACCGAGGAAATTTGCCTCGTAAGATTTCATAAAACAACGTAGAGATTGGTGCCGGCTTCTGCGCAGGGTCGACCCTGGGTGAATCGATTTCCCACACCTGCCAAAATTGTATTCAACCTCTTCAAATATGCTAGTGTGAAAGGCACAGCTTAGATACCAATATACAGTTATGAAAACTCGATTTATTTTTGGGACACAGTGCGCGGTAGCGATGCTAGCGGCTGGAGACAGGAAAGCTGTGTGTGCAACAAAACAAAACTGCGTTCCCGCCTATGGTGCCGTAGTACAATCTACGCGAAGGAGCGTGGGCTTGGAGCAGGCGCCAAGTTCAGAGCTCTGTACCAAAAGCTTCTCATGGGCAAGATAGGAGTTTTCATAACTGTACTGGTATCTAAGCTGTGTGTGAAAGGTTACACGGTTTATGGTTAAGAGTCATAAGCCTATATGTTTCGGAACGTTGATTGTTTTTTATTCGTTAGATAACGTATGGCACATGAATTAAGGGAGATGTTCCAGCTTGAGTTTGTTACATTCTGCATGTCCCACTTTCTATATGACACCAAGCAACTAAAGCTCTTTAATTATATTTGACTTTAATGATACTTGACTTCTTGACTACCCCGGAAGTCTACTAATACCAATATCCTGCTTAAATGTCTATCACAATTATTCAAACCTTTGACCAAGTACATAAATGTTTATATGGGTAGGCTACGCTTTTATAATTGACCTTGGATTGAAATTCTAGTAATATTTTTCTCTAGCTCTTCGATGTTCGTTCACTAATGCTGTATTTGGAAACTTAAAAGCTAGTGAAGTGTCTTCAATGTAGCTCCAGATAAATCAGCGATAAAAGCATGCATATTTATTGACTTTAAACGTGTTTTTTTCTGAATCAACTATTTGATTTTTGTGAAAATAGAGGGTAAATCAGTCGCTATAAAAAATTGAGCAATTATTTTATTCCCTTTTATATACTGCGCCAATTTTCATACCTGCGCTTGTATCGGTGTTTTTCAATTAAGAAAGTCGTTGGCTTTTGTTTTTTAGTTTTTAAGTCCAACGCCAACGGCAATTCAATCATTAATGCATAATCCTGATTATGCTAGAAGTATATTGGCATCGACAATGTTCACATTAAGCACACATGAGTATATTAATAAAATAAAAGATAACCGTATGGAAATACTTGCCGTGGGCATAAATTATCCTAAACTCTGTTTGATTCATTTTATAAAATTATTACGGAAACATAGAACCTTTTAAATGTTCGATAGACTAAATTTTATTATACTGCTATAACCTACTTCTAACTTAGTTGGCATTGCTCTAAACTTAATTCTGCGAAGCAATTTTAGAGGTAAATTTAATCAAACGCACAAGATTGTTAAATCCTTCTAATAAAGCATCCTTAAAGTTTTTTTTTCAACCTTAGGAGGGAGGGTGGATCTAAAGTTTTCAAGTCGATTCTTGTAATTGCGCAATGAACGGCATTCTTTGATCGCAAATGTTATTTCTGCATAAAAATTGAGATGAATTTTAAGACTTTAATTGGAAAAACTTGTGATTGTAGAAAAAAGAACAAATAGGTAGGCCTACGGTATCAAAATTCAACGCTTCAAACTGAAGTAATGTTATGTACCATCATACAAAAGAGAATACAGCCTGTTATATAAACTTTGGTCCTAAGGTGGCTTTAGCTGCAGTCCTGGTAGGGCTATCTCAACTCAAAATCTCTAAAAAAGTAATTTCTACTATCCGAAAGCTAACTTAGACTGTGTAAAGATAGATTTATTTTACAAATATCAATCTGCAAGGCTGAGGGATATAAAATAACCTGTCTAAAATGAAACCCAGCAATCACTTTTCTCAAAAGTTGACTTAAAGTCTCACTGAAGTTTTCCCTGCATGTTGGGCCTTCAAAGGAAAAAGCCGGAAACTATTAAAAAGTAGTAAAATTTGTTGCCTGGCCGTTTCTGCTCAAGCGTTCCTTAAAAGTTTCTATTAGATTTTCTTTGGAGTCACTAGCGCCTCATTAACTTTTTGCTATGATAAGATATGTTGTATACTCTTTGTATATATTTACGTGTGTGGGAATTAGTAGAGTTAATTATTGGGAGTAAAAGCATATTAAGGGCTTGAAACAATAATTTTCGTGTTTCTTAACTTTTTAATATTATATTTTAATATTTTTACTGAAACTATTTAAAGTTAGAAGTCCTGCGCAGTTTGCTGCTGTGATATTGCTTTATTATATTGATGAATGTGGTCATTTTCATAACTGTCTCAATCCATGAAAAAAGAATTTTCTCTCCATGATCATGTTATATTTGATTTGCCAAAGTTCAAGATGCTTATACACAAATGAGGCGTCAAATATCGTCATATAGGGGTTAGTCCCGAAGTTCCTCACTGTCTTTAAATATATTGGGATTGCTCACTAATCTCATAAAGTCGTATTAGCACTGACCTTCCTGAGTTTATATATTTGTTGAACCCGCTTCGTCGACTCAACCTGTTTGGCACCGTGCCTAACTTTTACGCATTATATAGGATTTTTCGCCATATTTATAATTTCATTCCAATGAGAAAATATATATTACATTTGGCAAATTCCATCGTATTTAAAGACCATTTATGAAATTTTCGGTCTCAACTATCACTGCTTTGATAACCTCCAAGTAAGTACTGATGCCTCAAATAAATTTAAAGTGTCTCCTATTCCTTCGAATCCCTGTCCTGACAATTTTTTAAAAACTTCTTCAAGACGCAGGTGTTATTAATTTTCTTTGAGACACAGGTGCTCGTTACGCAATAGGGGATGTTTTCTAAGAGACACAGATCTCCGTTATGTTTAAAAAAAACCTATGAAGGGCCATGAAAAAAACCTTTAGGGGCCCCTCAAGTATTGAGATGGTCCAAATTGAACGCAACCCAATATTTCAATTCTAAAAATCCTAAGAGGGCCAAAAGAAATCTTTAAGGTTCGCTAGTGGGGAACCTTCAAGACGTAAGGGCATAGCGAGTGATTCCAACGGACCCCTAGCAATCTTTTCACCGTGGTATGCCCTAATCTAACCTAGCAACCTTTTCCTCCGGGGGAGCTTAGCAACAAATTTAACTAGGGTCCCTAGAACCAGTTACAAAGGGGGGTCCTAGCAACCAATTCAATCGGAGGGCCCAAGAGATCATTTCCAACGAGGGAGTCATAGCAACCAATTCTAATGGTTAACCTGAGTATGCAATTCACCGGACCCCTAGCATCCGATTTCACTGGGACCCCTAGCAACCAATTCAACGCGGGGGTCTAGAAACTAATTCCAACGGGGGCCCTAGCAACCAATTCCTACGGGAGCCCTATCAGCCAATGCAATTGGAGGGCTCAAGATAGTATTTCCAACAAAGAAGCCCTAGCAAGCAATTCCAACGGGTGACCCTAGCGTGCAATTCCATCGGACCCCTAGCATCCAGTTTCACCGGGGCCCCTAGCAACCAATTCAACGGGGGGCCTAGAAACCAATTCCAAAGGGGGCCTAGTAGTTAATTTCAACGGGGGAAGTAGCAGCCAATTGCAACGTTGGCCCTGTCAAACAATTATAACGGGGACCCCAGCATTGTATTCTAGCGGAGGCCCTAGCAACCAATTCCAAGCAGGGGGGAGGTTTGTTATTAGAGGAGTAAATTTAAGCCATATTAAGATGTATTTGTGAGATGTTTTAGAAAAAATTCCTGGTTTCCTTGAGCCAGGACTGTGAATTCCTGATTGCTAGGTATAATAAACCTTATAAAATCATGAAATAACAGAAAAACAGTTAAAACTCAACAAATGGAAAAACAAAACGTCAAAAAGCTTATAAAGAATGAAATATAAGCAAAATGAAGCATCAATTAAAGATAGGTGGGAACCTTAGCGACCAATTCTAGGGGGAGGATTGTTATTAGAAATTAATTTAACTCATATTGGGAGATACTTATTAGAGGTTTTAATAAAAATACTTCTTTGAGCCAAGACTATGCATTCCTGGTGAATAAGCGCACATTGGAATAATATTCTCTTCATATTTTGTGTAATCTCGTTAGAGGTAAATTTAAGCAACATGAAGATATATTTTGAGAGTTTTTAATAGGAACACTCAAAAGGTGACTTATTAGAGATAAATTACTTCTAAAAAATGAAACACTAACAAAGAAAAAGAGACAAATTTTTGCATTCGGTTATTTCTGAGAGATTTTATTGAAAAGGCTATGTTTCTTTGACTGGGTGTTAGATTTCAGTCCCCCTCCGCCGAAAAAGTTCTGTTAACACCTCCCCACCTTAACTTTAAGCTGTAGAACGTGTTAGTCCAAGGCGATTCATGGCACCATGGTAAACTATGGAAGATACATGGCACTGTCTGGCACCTTTTAATATTCCTAAGATATTTTTCTGATATTTTTATGATGAAACATGCTATAAATTTATTGCTTCGTGTTTTTGTAAGCCATCCCGACATAAAACCTTCCCCATGACAATTCACGCCACCTTGGCAAACTAAGGATAGTACGACATCCATTGGCATTCCTCACCATTAGTAGTATAGTAAATGTATCTTCTGGGCCACTCTTCAATCGAGCCTTTTCAATGGGCCCTTTTCAATCGACTTTGCACTATTTTAAATAAAAATCTACAACATTTTCACAATTTCCCTCATAAATGTCACAGCAATAAAGGTGATGTTAAATAAGGATTTGATAAATATTTCAAATATATCCAATATTTTATACGATATACTACTATAGTTTAATATTCATGGTATGATTTGATATTTAAAGGGTAATTTGATAAAATATGTTAATATCAACATCTAAATAATATCAAACTCTTTTTTCAATATCAAATTAAATATCAATTTATATATCAATTTAATTAGTCCATAATAATGGTATAATAAGAGAGGAACACTTACTCTACGCCGTTTACCTGTTCCAAATTAACCAAACGGATGGAAAACTATGGGTTCTATCACTATCTTAGCTCTATGACTATCTACCTTGGTTGTACTGACCTAGGAATGACGTATGGACAGATAATAGATAGACAAATCTATTAACAAATGAACTAATAGTTTTTATACAATCCTAATAAGGGGCGATTAATACCAGAATTGTCTCTCGCTCAATTAGACTATCTGTCTTGGCGTTTTCTACATTTAGCCATGAATTGATGCCCACAACTATTCAATTTTTTTTACCTGAACTAACATAGTTTTTTGCAATCCTAATAAGGGGCGACTAATCTCACAATTGCCTCTCACTCAATTAAACTATCTGTTTTGGCTTTTTCTATAATTAACCATGGCTTAATACCCACAGCTAATCCATTTCAATTCAATTTTATATAGTTTGTACAGTTTGGAAGATACCCTTTATCAAAGACTCACTTATTGTTATTAATTCTAACCAATTCACCTACATTAAATCCATGTTTCGTTGTTTGAGTTCTATATCTGGAAACATGTTTTATACACCTTGTTTTCACTTACTTATATACTAGTTTCTATTGGTATCATTTTAATTGATCGTGCTATTAAATATTATAATTGTAATGTATAACCTCTCAAAATATGGCTTATTCATTTCTTAGAAAATTAGCATCTGATAACGACATCTTTGATTGAGTAAAAAGCTTCATATCATTTTGGAAAAGAGTTGCTGTTTATAAAATCCATTACGACATGGTGTTTCATAGATTCACTCCGCTTTATGGTTTCATCGTTTAATAAGCTCTCTGAAAATATAGCTAATTGTAAATGTCAAGTAAATCGCAATTGTGAATGTAAAGTAAATTGTAATTTTATATTTAAAGTAAATTCCAATTGTTTAAGAAATAATTTAAATATACTTCTGATGTATTTGAAACTACTTAAGAATTTCAAGAATTAATTAAAAAAAGGGATTTTCCCCTATGAATATACGGAGAGCTATGAAAAAATAAATGATAGAAAATTAGCATTAATAGACAAGTTTCATTCAAGAGTAACAGGGAAAACATTTCTGAAGGAGATTTTAAAAGAATTCAATTTTATAAGATGTCGTTGAAAATTTTAGAAATGTCTGTTTTAATGTATTTAGATGCTAATAATTTATATGGTTTGGCTATATCTCAAAATTTACCTAAAAAAGATTTTAAAACTCTTAAGATACCTGACCATTTAAAAAAAAATCAACGCCTCAGACGATTTCCACAATGAAAAGATTAAGTTCAATCAGAAATGAATGAGGATAATGTAGGAACCATTTACAAAAATTGATTTGGAATATCAAAAGCAATAACTCGCTCTATATAAGGATTTACCTCTAGCTCCTGAGCATCATGACTACAAATTATGTACTACTACATAATTTAACGAATTATGTTGTCAACTATAAAAATTGACAATTTTTTCTAACGTTTAGTACTAAAAAAGTACATAGAATACTAGTATTCA
The DNA here is from genome assembly GCF_032884065.1 of Artemia franciscana. Taxonomy (NCBI): domain Eukaryota; kingdom Metazoa; phylum Arthropoda; class Branchiopoda; order Anostraca; family Artemiidae; genus Artemia; species Artemia franciscana. The sequence continues at coordinate 11,614,718 of NC_088876.1, forward strand.
CAGAAGCAGATTATTTAAAAGGTTATATCAATCTTAATACTAAACTACGTCAAAAAGGAAAAAAAAATGATTTTGAAAAAGATTCCTTTAAACTTATGAAGAATGCATGTTCTAGAAAGACTATGGAAAATGTAAGAGGAAGAGCAAATATTGAAATAACTACTAGTGATGAACAAAGACAAAAATCTTTAAAAGCCAAATTTTATATCTGGAATGATATTTAGCGATACATTATTAGTAGCTATAATGGCAAAAACAAAATAAAATGAGATAAACCTATTTATATTGGATTTACTGTTTTAGAGTTTAGATCTAAGTTACTCATGTATGATTTTTATTGTGAATACATGAAACCAAAATATAGTAAACATTGACTTATGTTATATGGGTACGGATAGCTTTATTTATTATATTCGAACTGAGGATTCTTATGAAGAAATTAAAGCTGACCTCCAAAATATTTGACACTTCAAATTTTAAAAAGGGTATTTTTTATAATTTCCTGCGGTCAATAGAAAAGTGATAAGTATTTTGAAGGATGAATTCTCTGGAACAGCAATGTCTGAGTTTGTAGGTTTAAGATTAAAAGTATACGCTTATTTAAAATAGGTTGCCGATGGAACCAACGCAAACAAAAAATGGAAAGGTATTAAAACAGATATTTTTAAAGACAAAATAACATTAGAAAATTATAATCGGCGTAGGAGAAGTGAAATATAACACCCAGTCAAAAAAACGTGGCATTTTCATTAAAACCTCTCAGAAATGTCTCATAATATGGGTTAGATCAATGATTCCTAAATTGGTCCAGGTGGAACCCCAGGGGTGCACGGGAAGCTTGACAGGGGTCTACGTTGGTGTAAGAAAATCGGGGTTTACAATTAGCAAAGGGGTCCACAAAATTTTATATGGTTTTGATAGTGAATAACTGAATTGTTGGCTTGACTTCATCTATTAATATAGGCAAACATTATATTAAGAATATCAGCGACGGTTAATTGTAAAAACTTGCATATTTTGTATTCACTACAATATGTCCAGACTTGCAAAGCACTGGCGCTGCCGTCACCGTCTTCCACAATGCTTGTTTAGACGTGTAAAGGGATGAAATGCGACTTGTGGTAAATGTGCTTGCGGTCCCTCATGAACTTACATAACCTTGATAGCATTTCTCTCAGAATATTTTGTCGAAAAGAGTTTTAGCATCGCTACATACCTTTTAACAGAAAATGGAGCAGTTTGAATATCACAGAACGGGAAAATCTGTGGTTATTCCTAACAAAATTGAACCTCAATTTTGATAATTTGCCGTCAATTCCTCAAGTACATCCTTCCCATCAACGTGAAACTATTTTGTAATTTTTATTGTAGAAAACATAGAACTTTACGTTATTAATTACATTAAAAGTGTAATAACTTTAATGTAACTTAATTATTAGTTAAAAGTGTAATAATTAATTATTTGAATAAACATAGAACAAGAAAGTATATTTTTCTTAATTTTTTCCATCCGATTATTTCTAAATAAAATAAGTGAGAATTTATTGGTTCTTTGTACTGTGAGTAAAAGCCAAAGAAATTAAGTTGAATGGACACAATTTTTTGATTGGTCAATCTTAAATTTTGACAACCACTCACTGCACAATCATTTTATTAATCAACCAATCAATTCTCACTTCTTTTTCTCGGAAACTCTTAATTCGCCGTTGGAACTCAGCCACAAAGAAAATTCCATAGGTAGATCTGATCTTCACATTTTAGTCGAAGTTTGGAAATATGGTAGAAATGTAGCCGATGGGGGTCCTCCGCAATCAGTAAAACTTTTAAATTGATCGATGAGAGAAAAACTTGGGAACCTCAGGGTTAGATTTACCTCTAATAACAACCTCCCCCTGGACTGAAGTCACATGTCTTGTACCCCCCTGAATTTACCTCTAATGAGTCACCCTTGGGCCTTCCTGTCAAAAGCGTTCAAAAATATCTCTTAATGTCGCTTAAATTGACCTCTAAAATGACTATACGAAATATTAAGAAACATATTATTCAAATATGCACTTGTTAACCAGGAATGCATAGTCTTGGCTCCAAGAAACGACACACTTTCATTAAAATCTGTCAGAAATATCCCTGAATATGACTTATATTTACCTCTAATAATAGCCCTTCCCCTGCAATTGGTTGATTGGGGTCCCACCTTTCTTTAATTCATGATTCTATTTGCTTATATTGTATCCTTTATAAGCTTTTTGACGTTTTGTTTTTCCCTTTGTTGAGTTTTAACTGCTTTTTGCGATTTCGTGGTTTTATAACGTTCATGATGCATGGCAATCTGGAATGCATTATTTTGGCTCTAAGAAACGTGGTATTTTTCATTTGACCCTCTCAGAAATGTCTCTGAATATGGCTTAAATTTAGCTCTATTAACAACCCCTCTCCCTAAAATTGGCTAGCCTTTCTTTAATTCATGCTTGTTTCTGCTGATATTTTTATACTATATAAGTGTTTTCAAGATTGTTTTTCGCTTGTTTTGTTTTAATAGCCTTTTATTTTGATTTCATGATTTGTTAATGTTTTTTATTAATAAAATTTGTATGTACAAAAAGCCTTCATTCCTTAGATCTGGTGTTCTAGGGTGAATATTCAATACATCTCACTAATGCGATTTAAGCATCCTGTAACCTATGTACATAGGTACTTTCGTTCAAGATTCCCTCTAATGTAAGTGTAAAATTTTTTGTAGTGAAGAGGAAAAGAAAGACTTTTGATCGCATATGAATGTGTACATATTCTAGCCATAATTATAGTCTTGCTCTCATTTCATCTCTTATTCTATATCTAACTCCTATTCATCTCCTATTCCAATGGAATATATATATATATATATATACATATATATATATATATATATATATATATATATATATATATATATATATATATATATATATATATATACATATACATACATATATATATATATATATATATATATATATATATATATATATATATATATATATATATATATATATATATGCACCTGTGTCTGGAAGAATTTTCTAAGAAAGTGTCATGACAGGAATTCAAAGGGATAGGACATCCCCTAAAGTTATTGAGGTATCACTACTAAAGTACAAGGGACATCAAAGTAAACACATTTGCTGTCATCTATACCAAGATTAGATCAATTTATTCCCGAAAACTGAAATTTTTTAAGGTTTCCTTTGATTCTTCTAAAATTAAGAAGTTTTTCGGGAGATACTACATAATCACCAGTGTTTCCACCCTGTACACAAAAAATCAATAAACAAAACTACTTAGTTTAGTTTGACAGCGCATTTCGTGTCCAATTTCCAATGTGTTGAGTACTGATATGCTGATTACACATATTATCCATTTTCAGATTCCCAAAGACAACATTACCTTAGCTTCAAAGAAAAACTACACCTTTTTAAGCTTTTTGGTGCCATCTATTTCTTAGCCTTTTTTTCGGATATTTTACCCACGTTTATTTTTTAAACTTGGAGCCTGTTGCTATTTTTAAGTGCATAACTACATATGGGGTCTTTTCATTAAAAAATGGATTGTCGATTTTTTGTAGTTTCTATAGATGTTTTTATATGTAGTGCGTAAATGTCTACTTGACGAGTTTAGACAATCCGCTTTTTCTCACTGCCCTTGGTAATGCAAGAGCACAGGTTTTAAAAGGCAGTGACAACCCCATCCACATTCGTGTTAATTTTAGTTCATTTAAGTTTTAATTTATTATTGAATGTGTGGCAAAATGCTTCACATTTCTTTGACTATTATCTGTTAATATGTCTGAACATTGGTTTGCGCACTTGTCTCTTAACAAAATCGAATTTATCTATGGTAATTTATGTTTTTCTCAAGTTTGAATTGATTGGCTGTTATAATTTTTGTTCATTTTATGTTTTATTTCATCTTTCATCGTAATTCTTTTTTGTCTAAAGTATTTATCTTACATAAGATAGTTTTCAATTGTTTTAAGTTTGTTAGATTTAAAATATATATAATCTCGACAGATTCTATCGTATTTGTGGATGATTTGAATCCACTAGGGCCAAAAAGACAAGTGCCATGCAGATTTCTTGGAAGAAAACCTGGGATTTGCCAGTTTCTGGTGGCGTGTCCTCAACTCTCTCAGCTTCTAGAAAATCCCACTGGCGAGCATTTGCAAATCCTACAACAGTCCTTATGTGGATATATGAATAGTTCTCCAAGGGCAAGTATTATTCATCCATGTAGGCCTTGTATATGCTTTTAATCTGATTTATCACTTATATCAGTTATGTAATGTTACTAACAATGCTAAAACTGCATAGGGGGGAAGGGGTTTTGACCGTGTTTTATCATAAGCAACGCATTAGCACTGTCTAAGTAAAGAGTGATCTGGGCCACATATTTTTTTTTTGTTTCAGACCAGGGCACTTCGTATTGAAGGAGTTGTCGTAGAAATTTCAAAAATGACTCATTCAATTTACTTACGGGGCATATAGGATTGGTGTGATGATATTACACCATAGAATTCTAGTGTCCTTTTCTTAAATTTAGAGTGACCAGAATATGGATATTAACCCCCCCCCCCACACACACACCTCGTAAGTAGTATAGGAATTGTGGATTCTGCACCTACTAGATCAGCCAATCAATTTACCATATTTTCAACTGAATTCACACCATTCTAATGAGAATTTTCGACATTTTTACAATTTTCCATGTCGAAGTTCAAGATCAAAACAGGTCTAATGAGATAATAATTTGATATATATTCTACTTATATTACATATTTTAAAAATACCACAAATAATGGTAATTTAATATGTTTAATGTTTAGTGGATAACTCAATATTAATATCTATATAATTATTATTATCTTTTCCATTTGTTTCAATAACCTTTAAATCATATATACATTTATATACCATATATACCTTCATACATACCTTTTAATCATACCTTGATTTAATTTCTAAGACTTCTGTTCAAAATCAGCTGCTGTAGAATCAAATCGTTTTGGTTTAAGTTTAATTTATGTATCAGTAGTTGTTCAACACCGATAAATATTTGATTCATGAGTCGAAACACCAAAACAACATAAAATATATACTGTTTTAAAATCATTGTAACTTACAATTGTTCCACTATCAACAATTGTATACTTATATTCTAATCGTAAAGATCATTGGTAAGCGTTAGAATAATCTTTATTAATATCACTAAAATCACTTTCAAAATCTTCTTGTGGATATTTATATCCATTTACTCTCACTTCGATTCTATTAGTGTTCATATGGTTAAATACCATATTGTTTTGAGTATAACTGTAATCTTTTTCAGATTTCTGTAACACAACAACGATTTTAGCTGTATTATAGTGTTCACTGACTACTATCCATGTTAATTCTTTATCCGTTTTATTATCACTTTGATATGTATTACACGTTCCCATATTAAATCAAATGAACTGCCCTCTCCTAATCTAGCCTTTAATTTTTCCACCTTCTTCATTAATCCAGCTTCTAATTATGTCACTATGGATAAACTGGGATGTAATACTGGTAATATCCATGATAAATGCATTACAACTACTTTCAAATTTTTAGCTATATATTTTATAATCATATTGGAAAAGTCGTTACTTTTTCATATAATTGATGTGTAACGCCTCTTAAAACATATTTAATTTCGTGACAAAATCTAAATAATCATAATAATAGTAAGTACATATTAACCACGTGACTTTCTTTTGTTTTATTCAATCCTTTTAAAAAACCGTTATTCAAAGTGTTATTTCGTTTTGTTGTAATCGTTCAACAGCCTGCTGCAACAGGCGTATAAGTTATTTCAAATCATTTATTTCAACAGTTATTTCAAATCATTTTCTGCTTTGAAGGAATCAAGAAATTGGGTTTTATCTTAATACCAATTAGTAGCTGCGCTTCGACTATAATCATCTGAAAATTCTAATATAAATCCTAAGGTAAATTTTAGTGAAAATTCTAAGGTAACTGTCGCTCGGAAGAATCCTAGATTCCACGTCTTTTAAATGAGGTTATAATTCAATTGGTAAGATACATTCACGATACTTTCTCTAATTTCCGTATATTCATATTTGTTGTAGAATCATCAACAACAAGCCTTTGAAATAATTCCCAATAAGGAGCTAAAACTGCCATTTTTGTACCAAAAAAATAATTAAATAAACTTTAAAAGGTTTTCGAAATGTTGAAGATTTTCAAGATTTGGAGGCACATCTTCGACTGTCTCTGAGGGTGTCAACAAGAGCATCACCGGGAACATAGTTTAAATCCCTTCCCTAAAATAATACGTCCAATAAGCCTTTCTTATGTTCATTAAGATATTTATTTAAATATCTCTTGTTATTTGAAACTATCTCTTTTTGAGATCTCACATCATTTAACTCTCTCTGGTTATAATCTATTCCATCTTTACCGTATTCAATCGCTCTATTTTGAATAGTTATAGTCGAGGTTTAATCATAGCGTTATACATTTAACGAGTATTATCTTTTATATTTAGTACGGACGTCCGGAATGTTTGAGAATTGGCGATATTTTTAAAGAAACTACCAATCCCACTACCATACCGTCTCGTTTATAATGATTGTTTCTTATTGATCAACATTTATTTTAAATCAAAAACATATTCATATCATTTGTATTAATATAAATCCCAATTCCTTGCTGAGGTTGAGTGACATCGAAGTTATCTTTAATACCTTTTAACCTTCTTCTGTAGATTTTTATGAACTAAGACTTTTATTTTAATTCTCTAGATTTCACACCTGTCATCTTTCCTCCTTATTAAGGGTTCGTGCTTCATCTATTGTTTTTTTTTTAAACATTGAAATTTTCTAAGTAAAAACAAGAGCTAAGAGCTCATATGGCGCTTGTGACGAGGCATGAAGAGCTAAGAGCCAAGAGATCATATGGTATGAGCTCTAACAAAATTCTATGAATCAATAGATTGATTTAAAAGGAAAATAAGAGGCTTAATGCCGGTCAGGATTTAAAATAAGAGCTCTGAGTCACGATGTCCTTCTAAATATCAAAATTCACTAAGATCCGATCACCCACTTGTATGTTTTAAATACCTAATTTTTCCTAATCTTTCCTCTCCCTTTAGCCCCCCAGATGGTCGAATCTGAGAAAACGACTTTATCAAGTCAATTTGTGCAGCTCCCTGACACGCCTACAAATTTTCATCGTCCTAACACGTCCAGAAGCACCAAACTCGCCAAATCACTGAACCCTCCCCCCAATTTCCTCAAAGAGAGCGAATCCAGTACGGTTCCGTCAATCACGTATCAAGGACATTTGCTTATTCTATCCACCAAGCTTCATCCCGATTCCTCCACTCAAAGTGTTTTCCAAGATTTCCCCCTCCAACTCCCCCCAATGTCAAAAGATCTGGTTGGGATTTGAAATAAGAGCTCTGAGACATGGATTCCTTCTAAATATCAAATTTCATTAAGATCCGATCACCTATTCGTAAGATAAAAATACCCCAATTTTCACATTTTCCAAGAATTCCGGTCTCCCCCTCCAATCCCTCCAATGTCACAGGATCTGGTCAGAATTTAAAATTAGAGCTTTAAAGCACAAGATCCTTCTAATTAACAAATTTCATTAAGATCTGGTCACCCTTTCGTAAGTTACAAATACATCAATTTTCAAAATTACCCTCCCCCCCAACTCCACCAAAGAGAGCTGATCCGGTCCGGTTATGTCGGTCACGTATCTTAGACTGGTTTTTATTCTTCTCATCCAGTTTCATCCTGATCTCACCGCTTTAAGTATTTTCAAAGATTTCCGGTACCCCCTTCCCCCCCCAATTACGCTGGATCCGGTTGAGATTTATAATAAGAGATCTGAGTTACGAGGTCCTTCTAAATATGAAATTTCATTAAGATCCGATAACTCCTTCGTAAGTTGAAAATACGTCATTTTTTCTAATTTTTCAGAATTAATCCCCCCCCCAATAGAGCAGATCTGTTCCAATTATGTAAATCACGTATCTAAGACTTCTGCTTATTTTTCCCACCAAGTTTCATCCCGATCCCTCCAATCTAAGTGTTTTCCATCATTTTAGGTTCCCCCACCACAAACTCCCCCCAATGTCACCAGATCCGGTCGCGACTTAAAATAAGAGCTTTGAGACACGATATCCCTCAATATCAAATTTCATTGAGATCCGATCACCCGTTCGTAAGTTAAAAATACCTCATTTTTTCTAATTTTTCAGAATTAACACCCTCCCCCCAACTACCCCAAAGAGAGCGGATCCGTTCCGGTTATGTCAATCATGTATCTAGGACTTGTGCTTATTTTCCCCGCCAAGTTTCATCCCGATCCCTCCTCTCTAAGTGTTTTCCAAGTTTTAAGTTTCCCCCTCCCAACCCCCCAACCCCCCAATGTCACCAGATCCGGTCGGGATTTAAAATAAGAGCTCTGAGACACGATATCCTTCTAAATATCAAATTTCATTGAGATCTGATCACCCGTTCGTAAGTTAAAAATACCTCATTTTTTCTAATTTTTCAGAATTAACACCCCCCCCCCCCAACTACCCCAAAGAGAGCGGATCCGTTCCGGTTATGTCAATCATGTATCTAGGACTTGTGATTTTTTTCCACCAAGTTTCATCCCGATCCCTCCACTCTAAGTGTTTTCCAAGATTTTAGGTTTCCCCCACCCAAATCCCCCCAAATATCACCAGATCCTGTCGGGATTCAAATAACAGCTCTGAGACACGATATCCTTCCAAACATCAAATTTCAATAAGATCTGATCACCCGTTCGTAAGTTAAAAATACTTCAATTTTTCTATTTTTTCCGAATTAACAGGCCCCCCACTCCCCCTCCAGATAGTCAAATTGGGAAAACGACTATTTCTAATTTAATCTGGTCCGGTCCCTGATACGCCTGCCAAATTTCATCGTCCTAGCTTACCTGGAAGTGCCTAAAGTAGCAAAACCGGGACCGACAGACAGACCGACAGACAGACCGACAGAATTTGCGATTGCTATATGTCACTTGGTTAATACCAAGTGCTATAACTAGGCATTTAAAATAGAATCCCTTAGGATCTTTGTCCTTATTGGTTTCTCTCAAAAGTTTTTCATCTATCCCAGAATCCACATTAGAAATGAAATTTGGTTTATTGACGGGTACCATAGCTTGACTTGAGTGAGTTTGATTGCTTGCTTGAAAACTTACTGCGTTGCTTAAGGACTGATTCAGTCGTTGAATCGTCTTGTTAAATTAGTGTAATTTTCATATAGCATATCTGTAATCATATTTGTATTTTTATCGGATCGATGACAAGAATTGTTACAATTGTCATCGAAAAAGGGTAATACATCCATGCAACGTTTTATATTGTTATCAGTAGAATATTTGCATAATTTTTCTTCGATTGTTCTATTAAACTGCTAAACAATTTGAGCTTTCAATTTACTTTCAGATAAGAACCAACGAATTTCATTACTCTTAAATTAATATGTGAACGTTTTTGATAAGCAATTCTTTGGCTTTATCTGTTTGTAGTTTTATAGATTTTCTATTATAAAATAAATCCACGAAAGCATTAATAATTTCTTTACCCGTTTTATCCTTTAAAGGAACACACCAAGCATATTTACCAAAACAATCGATGACTGTAAGAATATAATTAAAATTATCATTTTCACTTTTATACTGCTTCATATCAGACAAATATGCTTGTCACCGACACTGTAAATGCAAATGCGTCTTCTTTTAAATGTATGATAAGCTTGATTTTGTAACGATTAACTTACTTGTTCTTGTGTAGAACTATGATCTCTTTGTCTGTTTTCGTACTCATTGGCTATTTCATAAACAAATCCATAAGCAAATTACTTTTGCTCTGCTACGTTAAATGTCTTTTTACCTTTCTTTTGATTAAGTTTGAATTACGAGGAGCTCTTGTAGGAGCTTTTTGTCAGGTTTGCAAAACCTATAAGGTAAATCTTCCCTCACAAACAATGTTTCTGCAGCTGAAATGGACTCCAGTGACATTGGAACAAAAAAATTTCGTTTTAACGTTAATTAGGGTTAGGGGTAAGGTAATAACAAGGCTTTTCGTGGCACTATTACTCACATGAAGGGCCTTTGGAAAATAACCTTCAGAATTCCCAATGTCAAAGACATAAAATGTTCTATATTATTTAGAATTTATAAGGAAAAGGGGGTGAGGTTTTTCCATTGGTTTTTGAAAAATATCTGAAGAAAAGCCTTAAGAATTCGGACCATACAGCTCAACAAAATGAACCTTTACATGTATAAAATTCAATTAAAATATTTACTAAAACATAAAATTGTTTATTGCAAAGTGGTATGTGGTCAGAACTGTGTCTATTGTTTTCAGCAGTTTTCAAACCTACGTAGAGAAAGAAGTAGAAAAATGCCTCAGGATAAAATTCCAGCTGGTACTGGATAACACTTTCGAGTAAAAACTTTCCGTTTTGGGAAGTTAGAAAATACTTTAGCCCCATGAATGAGCTTAAAAGAATGAAGAAAGTAGCAAAAGCAAGCGTCTGTCTTTTACAATAAAACTAAATTAATTGCGTCAGCTTTTTCGAGATTTTTTTTCCCCTGAAAAATTGATCCGTTGTTTGACTTTTTGCGTTATTATCTTGTTTTCATATAAGTATAAATTGATACTTTAGCCTCAAGGGGGGTTTCGGTGGGTTTTAACCTTATGTGCGCCGCAACACTGCACTCATGTGAGTTTTATTTACTTATTTATTATGTTTTTACTTATGTGATTAGTGTGAAGCTTTCTAAAAGTCTAATGTAAATAAATATAAAGTATTTTCGAACTTTGTATTATGACTTGAAATCAAATAAATGGTCCAAGAAACTTCTCGGATCATTTGAACCGAAAATGTCCGACTGTTTTTCACTTTACAGGAATTTATTGTTATTTTATGGTATTGGAGCGCATCTTCTAAATTTTCCTGTGTTCCATCAATACGGAAATTTCCACGGGAGCAGTGTATCCCACCCGTACCACTGGGTGTGATTTTTGTTTGTACATATTTTCAGTGTTTAGCAAAGATCCCACAGTCACTTAAGATGCGAAATCGGGATTTATTTCGTTTTTTGGAAGTTTTCTTTTACTTTTCCAATAAGCGAGGGAGAATTTAAATATATTTTTTACTTCTGAGATTTTAAGTCTGAGAGCTCAGGATATTTCAAGTATTGCAAGTATTTACTACGTCTGCCTCGGTGGTATCGGAATCAAACAGTCGTTTCTAAATTTGATATCGTTGATGCGCCCTCTCGATTGAAACATTTATCTAAAGATATATCTCTTAAAACTCGGCAAATGATTGGTGTTTTTGACCCTCTTTGGTCATTTTTTGAATTGAGGTAATTTACTTATGTTGCATGTTGTTATGCTGTTATGTTATTTATGTTGTTATATTTTTTTCTTTTTTTTTCTTTTTTTGTGTGTTTACTCCACAGTTTAATGTATTTTGTGGGTTATAAATAAATTATTATTATTTGCTAATAATGTTTTTAGAACATATATTCCTAATTAAAATATCTTTAACTAAAGAACTAAAACTGTCGACTCAAGACTCAGCTGAAGACAACATGCAATTTTTTTGTTTAAAAATTTGAATCTATTTTCTTGTTTCAAGTAATTTTTGATGGAGTAGCTTTAGTTCCCATCCCTTATGGCTATCGTGTGCTGGAAACCTAACACCACACCCAAACTGTGTACCAGCCTCGTGTTTAGCTATTCCATGCTATCCACCACAGTAGGTTAATACAAACACCCTAGATTGAACAGTTTATATCCTTCTACTGCGTAAAAATAGACAATGAAAGATAAACTAGCAGTATTAGTAGCATTTTAGTATGGCGTTGGGGTATGATTTTAATGACTTGATTAATTCGATAGTTGCTGTTTTAGGTATGCTGTCCTGATCCAAGAGAAATACCTGCTTTAAATGAGCCAACTTCACCATTTAGCCCTGAAATTGCACAACAAATATATACTTTACCCCAGTTCATTCAACAGCAGCAATTCGTACAACAGCATAACAGGCCTTTTATGCAACATTTCGGCCAATTTCAAAACCCACCATTTTTAGAACAGGGAGGTGGACTGATAATGAATGGACAAATGATTCCACAAGCTTTAAATGGTGGCGGGTTTCAACCACCATTTTATCAACAGCAACAGGTAAATAAGCAGCCATTTGGGTTGTAGCCAACAGTCAGTTAAAGCACTGAAAGTCCCAAGTTTAGTCTCAGCTCAAGATGGTATTTAACGGGTTCTTGTTTAAAATTTCAATTCCAGTTAAAATTCTGTTGCTTTTGACCGAATTGTTTAAGTTTAATTTTTTGTTGGCACATGTATTTTGTGCGGCAAACCAGATATAATTCCAAAACAGTGCAGTCAAGGTCATCAGCTTCATGTTTAGCTGACCCAAGCTGAGCATGATATGATAACAATATGCTTTTAAGAACACCCCGCATATAACAGTGTGCAATCTTCTGCTGCATATAAACAGACAACGGAAAGAACACTAACAGTATTAGAAGCATTTTAGTAACAGTCAATGTGTTGGGGTATAGTTTTAATGACTTGATTAATTTAATAGTTGTTATTTTTAGGTATGTTGTCCTGATCCAAGTGAAATAGCTGCTTTAAATGAGCCGGCACCTCCTCCATTTCGGCCTCAGTTTGCACAGCAAATACCTACCTCGCCACAATTCATTCAACAGCAGCAAATCAGGCCATTCACTCAACAACAAAATCAACCTTTTGTGCAACAATTTGGCCCTGTTCGAAATCCTCCATTTTTGGGACAGGGAGGCGGACTCATACAGAATGGGCAAATCGTTCCTCAGGTTTCAAATGTTGGTGGGGGGCGGCCTTCTTTTTTTCAACAGCAGCAGGTAAACCAACAGCAAAATGCCAAACCGTTTGGGTTGCCTCGTGAATGTGGGATATCTAGGTTTCTTTCCACAAGGATAGTTGGCGGTAAAGAGTCTCAACCAGGTGAGAGATTAGTCAATTAAATTTAACAAGATTTAAAAATGCAGCCCTTTTTTTTAAAGGGTTGTTGCCTTAAGTTCTGAAATATTTTTAAAAAAAATTGATATAATTTACAAGACTTATAAAAATATTTCTGAAAAGAATGATTTTCGTTTCAATTTTTTTTTTTTATATCAAATATGTGTATATTAAGCCATTCATTCATATTTTTGTATTCGCGAAAGGCAAAGTGAGCAGAATGTATCCGTATTGGGAGGGGAAACTGCCCCTTCTCAATCCACAACTGCGCCTCATGGTCGCAAAAACTTTGGAGGGTGCTCATTAGACCAGAAATTATAAGTTCTTGTCCTTTTTTCTTATAAAGTCGGAAGTGATTGGAGACCAGCTAGTCGTGGGGAGGGGGGTTTCCAGGGGATTTTTTTGAGGTTCTTTTTTTGCAAAGGAGGAGGATATTTTCTAAAGGGGGCTATTTTTGGGAGGGTATTTTCTGGGGCGTTTTCTGAGGGTGTTTTTAGGGGGGGGGAGGTAAATACCAGCCATCAAATTAAGTTTATTAATTATTCACGTGAATAAATTATTTGTTGAGGCTGTTTGAAACTGTGAATAGCACTTGGAAACACTGCTTTCTCATATATTTTACGTTTATTACACGAATGATATCAGCTTTGGTGGCTGGTTTATTAACAGTCTATAGACGGAGGGAAATGGGAGGAAAGAGAGGGCGGGATTAGCAGACGAAGGCCACTTAAACGCTATATAGATCTGACCCCACTTTAGAGATTTTACACAGTTTGGTTATGCCTCGATATCTTGGCATGTCTATAAATGAATTAGCAATGATTACGTTCAATTGCAGTATCTATTGCAGTCTTTAATAAAGCAAGCAAAAACTAGAAAATATTCTGTCAGTTAGCTAAATCATAAAATCTCCGTCAGTTCTGGAAATGCCTCTGCTAAGACCTCAGCCCAGTGTACGATATCAGTTTCAAAATACAGATTTTGAAACTGTATTTTCAAAATCTGTGCCCTGTCATTTTCAAAATTGATCCCTAGTGAATCAAGCCGTGAAAAACCTACGCGTCGCTTACGGAAAAATATCCCCAACAATAGCCGTTACAACCGCAACGGTTTGTGCATGATTTATAACGCTTATTGCGCCCCTGTACTTTTGTTTTTATCAGGCATGGCTCATCTGTTTCGTAAGAAAGATCGACATACTCTACGTACAGCTTATTCCAGATATTGCAAATTCCTCCTCCGGCTTCCTAGATGGCGCCGAACCAAAAAAATAATTGCTCAATTTGGTTTACTCGGATTCGGTCTTCCAGTGATGATTTATGTAAAAAGACTATCAACTTTATTCAAGTTTATGACCCTCTGCAGCCTTTTTTCCATATTGATACTGGTTAATTAGTCCATGTTGTTTTTTGTTAGTTTGAATTTTTTTCTTCGCTGTTTATCGTTTTTGTTTTGTTTATTGATAATGCTCCGTACTTTGTGTTTTTTATACTTTTACGGGTAATAAAGTTCATTCATTCCTTCATATATTGGAACTTCCAAAATAAGAAACGTTTTGAAGAAAATAAATGGATATAAAATAGAATCAAACGGAATAATAAGGAATAACAACAGATATTTATACAATACCACAAACTAATGAGCCAAATGCTCAAATTAAAGAGTCTATTTATAAGGAACCAAGATTAGAAATGGTATCAATTCCCACGAAAAGTGAGAACATTGACTAGATGTAATATGACCAAAGCAAAACACATTTGTTGTGCTTTTAGTTTCATAGTTGAACTTTTTCTTTAATGCTTTGTTTTAATAAACATTTTCTTTTTATTTAGGATTTTCTTTTTTTAATTTATAATCTTATTTTTGTATAGATTTCTTTCTTACAATTACTCCTATTTTTTTTCATTTGTTTTCGGTATTTTCCTAGCCTTAATTTTTGGTGGGAAGTTTTCGTAGCGAGTAGGAGATCAACTTCACTGATAAACTGTTAAAACAGTTGCTACTGGCTCTTTGAGGTTTTGCAGACTAATGAAAACTTTGAGCGAAGATTTGTGTTTTGAGTTTACATCAGATATAAGTTTCTTTACACGAGCGAAATTCACAAAACTGCAAGCCTTTTCTGATAAAAGTAACGTTCAAAATTAGAGAGAGAGAGAGAGAGAGAGAGAGAGAGAGAGAGAGAAAAAAATCTCGCTTCTCAACTAATGCAATATAAATCTGTAAAAATAACACAAATAAATGGAGTGCTAATTAGTACATTTCAAAGTATACTAAAATATTTTAAATTATTTACTGTTCTACTATAAAGAATCAACTAAAGCATATTTCTACTGTAGGAAAATTCAATAAAAAAAAAAATCCTATACAAATATGTAAATAGCTAGCATTTTTATTTTCAATGCAAAATATTCCGAGAATCCTTCGTTTCTGCCTTTTTTCGTTTCTACCACAGAATTCTGCATTATTTTCTCTGTTTTATTTTCATACATGGAGATACAAACTACGGCTATGTCTATAATTTATTAGCTTTAATTATTAATACAATAAGCGAGACTGTATCTTCGGCATTTTATTTTTGTCATTTTTCTTTTCCTGACCATCGTTTAGCATTCAGATTTTTCTGTGTAACATATTAGGCTCAGTGACTTATATCTTTGTCGAAATGTTGCATTCTCATTGTAGCGTGTGTACAAGGCAACTTTTGTCAAAGTTGCCACTGTAGTTACATTGTTACATTTACAAAGTTACAATGTTACATTGTAGCGTGTGTACAAGGCATTGTAGCGTGTGTTTTACAAGGCAATCTTTGGTGATTCGAAAAATAACAATTTTTTTTTCCGTTTTTCTTTTCGATATTTGTTTGTTTAAAATCCTCTATAAAAAAGGTGATAAAATTGAGTGTTGTAATTATTGACGTATTAGCTTGGTTCCTGTAGGAAGCAAATAACGTAGTATGCCGGAATTTCTTAGACTTAGAGATGCTATAGATCAAGTTTTAAGGGGAGAACAGCGTGGTCTTAGCAAAGGGAGAGGATTCGTTGAGCAAATTTTCACAATTAGATTAATAATTGAGAAGTTCCTGAGTCATCAAATCCCTTTAGTCCTCAAATTTATAGATTATACGTAATCGTTTGATTCAGCCGATGCAAGAGCCCTAGTGAAGGTCCTATTCTTGTATGGTATACCAGATTTAATCCAAGAAAGTTATCAGTGCTATGCACAAGAATAATATTGCTATAGTTGATGTTATTAGCTGGTTTCCTATTGAATCAGGAATTAAGAAGGATTGCGTTCTATCCCCATTTATATGGATCAATTTGATGGAATTTGTCCTAAGGGACACGGCAAAGGCTATAGGAATTCATTGTATAAAATGGGAGATAAAACTCCAAGATTTTGATTATACTGATGATTTGGTCGTTTTAGGTGAAAATGTTAGCAAAATGAACAAATCTTTGATGTTTTGAGAATTCAGGGTAGAAAAACAGGTTTGGAAATAATGTTAAGAAGACTAAGTCGCTAACATTAGGACCAATTGAAGGTGAAGAGGTGATGATGGGCAACGAGAAAATCGATTAGGCGGGCAGCTTCACTCACCCTTTGTGGTACTGTTAGTAACAATGATAGATGCAGTGAAAACATTAAGAGTAGAATAGCCAGTTAATTTTTTTTTTAACGAATAGGTGGGTAAGTCTATAAACCCAGATTAGAATATTGGAATTTACATCATATCACGGGTCAAAGATGAACAGAACGTGGGTGCTCTGAAATACGGAGGAGGATTTATTAGATGTCCCCTAGATGAACTATCTACGGATAATTTTGGACACCCGTCTGACTCATCGTATTTCAATCAGTAAGGTCTACTAAAAATCTGGTTCTATTTCCTTTTCTGGGGCTATAATGAGAGAAAGGTTGAGATAGCTAGGACACGTTCTGTAAATGAAGGATGACAGATTGCCAAAGATCCTCCTTTTCCGCAAACTAACTAAGCCCAAAAGAAAAGTATGTTGTCCCCGAATGGAGTGAAGGAAGTTGTAAGAATAGATTTAAGGGAAATTTGAACTTCTTGGGAGAGTGTAAAGAGTGAGGCTTTGAATAGATTGATATGGAGGAGGAGTGTGTGTAGCTGTGTTGGCCTCTGGTGGCTTAGTGTTGTAGTGAGTTGTTAGTCATAGTAAAACTAGTTAAGGCTTGTGTGTTCCTATTGATTTCTTTAAAGCCTTTAAAAATAAAACTCAAATATACAGGATAAATAATTAAGGAGTACCAGTGAGGTAGCCCTGACTGAGGGATATGAAAAGAGGTAGCTCTTTTGATACCGCTGAATAAATTTGAAAGGGGGTCCGGAATATTTTGGTATCCACCCCATAGGGCGTAAATAGGTTTTACTTATTCAAACTACCATTAAACGTCTCTGCCATGGTAATTACTGTTTTGAATACATTTATACCTTTGAGAAAAAAATGTTTTTAAAAGATTATACCAAATCATTTATGTTTATTTAAAGTCATTTTTTCAAAGAGCGTGTAAACGGAGTTTGTCAGAAATGAGAAAAAAAATGTAAAATCCTGGGTAAAATCATTTCAACTTTTTATATTTATCTTTAATCTTGTTACAGGATCATGGCCGTGGATGGCTGCGCTTGTTTATCGCTTACCTGACGGTGCCCTCTTTTTTGGCTGTGGCGGGGCTCTCGTGACCAATCGTCATGTTATTACAGCTGCTCATTGCACATCAGATGGAGAAGATTTTTTGTGAGTTCTCTTATCTTATGATATTTCGATTTTTTCTATTATTAATTTCTGTGACTTCAGAATTCCTAAATATCCACAGTAGTGTCTACAAGTATACAAATAGCCAGTACTGACTGATGGACAAGAATGCGACGACCGCTCGCTTATCTGCTGGAAGAAAAATATTTTTTTTTTAGGATTCAGATGGAATTTATGCGCTAATAATTATCTAAAACATACACAACTGTAAACTAGGAATGAGATTTGAGTTTTTCAACTACAACATACTAGATTACAGTTAAAAAAGAAATAAAAGAGCTTTTTTAAAGTGGGATATTGAAAAAACATAAAAATTATGTTTTGTATATGCATAATTTTATGATAATTTATTTTTAATTACCTAGTGAAGAGTACCCAAAAGTTGTTCTAGTAAATACTTCTGCACAAGCTTGTGTAAAATCTAAGCTCAGTCAGACTTATTTGTCAGGTTATAAAAACAGCTAATAGCATAGAGTTTTCAGGGGGATGAATCTATAGCTCAAGGAGCCGTTGATTTTGAAAAAAATTTCCTCCGGGAAATAAATTTCATAAATATTTCATAAAAATATATGAATTATGCAAAATTCGAAGGTATTATTAGAAAAATTTGAAAACTGAAAATTAAAGGTGTCAAGGCCCTTTCCCCATGCTGGGCTGACGTAAATTTGCAAAAGCAGGATCGAATGTTTTTGATTTAGTCTAGGCTTCCTTGGATGGTGATCAACTTGGAAAAAACTTTACCATTTTTGTTCCTATGATGCATATTCTTTTGTAAAATAATATCACGCACTCTTTCATGGAACAACAAATCACGCAGCTGGGAAGAAATCACTAATCCTATTAGATTTAAAGGCTTCATTCAGCCCGAACTTTTTATGTTCAATTGTTTCGTCTATGAAATATTTGTGTTTTCTTTTCTAACTTCTCCAAAAACATTTTTATTTCCATTTGTTATTTCCCACATAAATGTTCAGCTATAATCAGATAGCATATTTGCATGTCATTTTTCGTTGATAGTGTTTTTCTGACATTAAGGACATTTTGGTAAAATCGTTCACTTCGCTAAATGTTCTCAAGCTTAGTTAGCCTTTTTACTCATCCTAAACAAGCTGTTATGCATTTTTCTTCTAATACGCCAAATATCCAATGAAAATCCATTCCAAACGCAGCAAATGTCCTATTAAGCAGTTTTGGACGAATCAATGAAAATAAGCCACTTGGAAGTCATCTTCGGTTTCTAAGCAATGTGTCGTAAGGGATATAATTATCATTTCTTTCTCTTCATACCAGAAACTTTGAATACCAGTATAAACATTCAAACTGTACGCTACTTTAGCTCTATCTAAAATTATATTTTGTCACTAAAAAAATAAAGAAAAAAGGTTGGGTCACTGTTGTAACTAGAATAAAACAGTATCAAAAGGATATAATACTAATGTATCCTTATACAAATCAAAAATTAATTTAGTACACTATTAAATAATGCATGCAAAGTCTTGCGTCCCCTGTTTAATTTTTGGTAGTCTTTATGTAGTCCTAAACAGTTAGTGGTAGCGAATTATAAGTAAGGCGTGACGGGCCAGTAGTAGCCAAAATTCCAAGAAAGGAGTTTTGATAACAATACATCAACAGTTCGGTGTAATAAACTATAAGTGAGGAGTGACTCCCTGAAATAGCAATCGAAACTCTACAAAAGAAAGAGTTTGGATAACAATAGATGCATCAAAAGATTCGGGTTTTTACGCTGATTCCAAATATATTAAGCTCCTTAAGTTTAATTTTTATCCATCAAAAACAACGAGCATGGGAAAAATTTGCCTCATCTTAGAAAAAGAGGGAAAACAACCTCAAAAAGCCAACGGATCTCAAGAAAAATTACGCCATCACATTCAAAATATCAAACAACCCTGATGAAGAGGTTTCAAGCTTCTATCTACAAAAATATGAAATTTTGTATTTTTCGGCAGCGTATTTATTTGTTGGTTTGTTTTTTCTCCCAGGGGTGGTCATATCGAACCCAATGGTTATAAAAGACCACTTTTTTCCATTTTTTTTAGTTTTTTTTAAGTTTTTTTTGCTCTTTTTACTTATTTTTCTGCATTTGTTTTTTTTCTGAGTTTTTTTTTTCATTTTTTAGTTTTTATTTTTAATTTTATGTTTTTTTTTACTTTTTTTCAGTTTTTTTTTCGTTTTAGTTTTTTTTTTTTCATAACATATATTGTAAATAGTATAACAGACAAATAGTATATATATATATATATATATATATATATATATATATATATATATATATATATATATATATATATATATATATATATACTAGCTGTTGGGGTGGCGCTTCGCGCCAGCCCAACACCTAGTTGGTGGGGGCGCTTCGCCCCCCCCCCCCCCCCAAGCCCCCCCGCGCGCGTAAGTCGTTACGCGCCATATTAGTTACGCGCCATTGTAGTTGTGTCCCTATGTCCCACCTGTGAATATAGATATATATATATATGTTTTTAACTACGTAAAACTTGCGAATATACAACATTCTTTGCTGTCCCATTGTCTGTGCATATAAATAGATTGTTTACCGACTCTTGAAAATGCAACATATAATGGTCCATGGGAAAACAATCCGTATTCAGATCTATACCTCATGATTCTAATGATTGCCCTTGAGCTTTGTTGATGGTGATTGCTAATCTACCATTCCCTGTGTCGCCATCGTCATTTATATATCCCCTTGTGCCCCCCGGCATCCCCTTTGTAGTTTTGTCCCTGTGTCCCGGTCGTCATTTGTGTCCCGGTGTCCCAGTCTGTGATTTCTCTTTGAGTGTCCCGGGCGTCATTTTAATTCCATGTGTCCCGGTGTCTCGGTCGTCATTTATATCCCCCTGTGCCCCCCGGCGTCCCCGTTGTAGTTGTGTCCCTGTGTCCCGGTCGTCATTTATATTCCCTGTGTCCCGGTCGTCATTTGTATCCCGGTGTCCCGGTCTGTATATACATTCGTTTTTTAGTTTTGTTTTTCTCCTTTATTTTTTTCCTTTTTTATTTTTTTTCTTTTTTAGTTTATTTAGATTTTTAGATTTTTTAGTTTTTTTATTAGTTTTTTTTTTTTTAGTTTTTACCTTTTTTTTAGTTTTTTTAGTTTTTTGACTTATATCCTTGTCGTCATTTATACTCCCTGTGTCCCGGTCGTCATTTGTGTCCCGGTGCTTTGTTGATTGCTAATCGAACATTCCTTTTGTCCCGGTCGCTTTCTCTTTGAGTGTCGTCATTCATATTCCCTATGTGCCAGTGTCCCGGTCGTCATTTGTGTCCCGATGTCCCGGTCTGTAATTTAGTCAGTTGAAAACTTATGATGAAATAAATTTTTAATTTTTTCCCTTTTTTTGTTTTTAGTTTTTTTTTATTGGTTTTTACCTTTTTTTAGGTTTTTTAGGTTTTTTCTTTTTTCTTTTTAGTTTTTTTGAAGTTTTTATCTTTTTAGTTTTTTTATTTTTATTTATATTTTTTTAGTTTTCTTTTTCTCCTTTATTTTTCAGTTTTTTCCTTTTTTTAGTTTTTTTTTCTTTTTTAGTTCTTTTAGTTTTTACCTTTTTTAGTTTTTTTTAGTTTTTTTAGTTTTTTAGCTTTTTTTATTTTTTTTATTAGTTTTTAGTTTATTTTATGGTTTTTTCCTTTTTTTAGTTTTTTATCTTTTTTTAGTTTTTTTTTAGTTTTTAAGCTTTTTTAGATTTTTTTATTTTGTTTTCTTTTTTTTGTAGTTTTTACCTTCTTTAGATTTTTGCTTCTTTTATTTTTTTAGCTTTTTTAGTTTTTTTTCGTTTTTTCTTTTTAGTTTTTTTGTAGTTTTTATCTTTTTTATTTTTTTGTATTTTTATTCATATTTTTTTAGTTTTCTTTTTCTCTTTTATTTTTCAGTCTTTTCCTTTTTTTAGTTTTTTTCTTTTTTAGTTTTTAGTTTTTTTTTAGTTTTTTACCTTTTTTTAGTTTTTTTAGTTTTTTTAGTTTTTTAGATTTTTTAGTTTTTTTATTAGTTTTTAGTTTTTTTTGTAGTTTTTGCCTTTTTTTAGATTTTTCAGTTTTTTTAGTTTTTAGTTTTTTACCTTTTTTTAGTTTTTTTTTAGTTTTTTAGCTTTTTTAGTTTTTTTTTCTTTTTAGTTTTTTTTTGTAGTTTTTACCTTTTTTAGTTTTTTTTCTTATTTTGTATTAGTGTGAAATAATTCAGACGTCATATGCGGACAAACATGACGTCACCTGATCCATCCACAGATCCACACACAGACAACTTATTTATATATATATAGATATATATATATATATATATATATATATATATATATATATATATATATATATATATATATATATATATATATATATATATATATATATATATATATATATATATATATATATATATATATATATATATATATATATATATATATATATATATATATATATATATATATATATATATATATATGTATATATATATATATATATATATGTATATATATATATATATATATATATGTATATATATGTATATATATACATATATATAAAGTATACATATATATATATATATATATATATATATATATATATATATATATATATATATATATATATATATATCTATATATATATATATATATATATATATATATATATATATATATATATATATATATATATATATATATATATATATATATATATATATATATATATATATATATATATATATATATATATATTGCAGAGGTTTCAGATCTTTTTGTTGGTTTGTTGTTGTTTTTACTAAGGATAATCGTATCTAATCAAAGGCTCATTCGAACAGACATTTAAAAGTCTAGTGTTCGGTCTTAGAAATAGTATTGCACCATGGTGACACATTTGCTCGTGAAGATGCATCTAGTCCCACACAACATGGACTAAAGTTTACACGACTACTGCTTTCATATGAAGGGACTCTGGAAAAAAATAATAATACATTGAAGCTTTAAGGCTCTTTACTAGAGACGACGCTAGGACTTTTCCTCTTTATAGTATTTTTAATCCGACGAAAATTTTGTGCGATAATAAAGTCTCATTGCTTCCTTACTAAATGTATTTTGAAATTATGATTGTTTAATTAGTCGAATTATTTATCTTCGATCAAAGTAGAAAAAGCTTGTTTTTTACATTTTAGAAAGTATGTCCGGCTTGGTGCACATAACTTACCTCACCCGGGACTGAGAGAAGCATTTGGTACCAATAATCCTTACCCTGAAAACAAAACTCCTTTTCAGCAAATTGAAATTGAAAAGAAAATCATACATCCTAATTATATTCGAAAGAAGCTGTCCAAGAATGATATTGCAATTTTGAAGTTAGTAAGACCAGCACAATTTAATGGTGAGTGTTAACTTTACAAAAGTTTAAATACAGATGAAGTTTTATAATGATTTCGCTTGAAAAACCTAAGAAAACCAGGAAATTTACAGAAATTTTGAGACTCAAGACTGAGCTTCTTCGAAAATGTTCCTCGTGTCCTCCTCTTGGTGATTTTTTTTTTTTACTAACTTTAAGTTAAGTTTTTACATGAAAAGAGAAAAAATTAATTCACCATAATTTTGACTATTTCACTATAAGTAGAATAAACTTACAAAAAAATATGCAGAATATGTACTTAACATTTTTCCTCCACTTAAGATACTTCCTGTCCTTCATATTTTTATCTCAAAATTAAACTTATTAAGCAAATTTTCACATTGGAGGAAAGTGAAACAATATCATGCTGGGCCGTATGCTCCTCTAGCGCAAAAGCCTAAGTGGTTCTGTCCAACCCCGTTTCAACGGCCCTGGATATCTCTGTCTCATTATAGGTAAAATAGATTTTCCAAGCAGCATGAAAAAATAGTTGCCTAAATGCAAATTTAATACTTGTAAAAAGTTTGAAATTTAATATCCACTTAAATAAAAAAATGATGACAATTATGCTCCAAGTTGAGGCCAATTGTCTATCATTTGTTTGTAAAAATGTACCAGTGAAAAGTTGTTTGGTCGATAAGTGGAGTACTCTTATCCGTAAAATCAGGGGGTGAAGATATATTTCATACTTTGTTCGGGTTTCAACAGCTTTAAAATCTAATGAGAAGTTAATTATAGAAATGGTGATCCGCATTAATGGGAGCAAAGTGTAGAGTCACCTTTGGTAGTTTTATTTTTGAACTTAATCGTTGATCCCATTTCATGGTATCCCCAAATTTTCCTGTACGTTTTTCCTCTGCATTTTTCCGTGAAAAATTATCTCGCATTTATTTTCCATTTTTCGAAGTTTTTTTAATTGTTTTAATAGCTCTTACATAAAATTGCCGTTTATGATTATAATACTAAGATCAAAATAAAAACAAATGCTACCGTTGTGTTCGTCATAACTTGTACCTGCTTTATTTGTTTTTACATGTGTTTACAATTGGTGTATTTGGTTAGTTATTAATGTTATAAAATGTTATACTAAAAGAACTCAGGAACGGAACCTCTAGTGACAATAACAAACATTAACAAAATCAACAGTGCCATCTCTTATCCTGGTAAAAAAAAATTGTGGTACTTTGGTAAGGCTATATCTTTCTTAGGCAATTATTATCGCTGTGCAATGCTCATTGCAAAGTAGTTTCTAAGCGACTATTTTAAAGTAGCTGATAGTAAAACAAGAGATGTATTAAGTATTAATTAATCTTATATTGTCCTTTTATTTAGAGAAAAGGCTCTTAGTGAGGCATGTCCATGCGTCTTAAGGGGGTGGGAGGTGTATGGGATCCGATTTTATGGGCATTGGTAATTGTCCAGTTTAATGTATGATAGCTGTGTAAGAAATGGTAATAGTTTTTTGGTAAGTGACAGGGTGTGCAACAATGTTTTACAAACTATTAACGGCCTTAATATGTTAAGAATTGCTTGCTTAGAGGAATGAAACAGAGAAAATCGCTTTGAAAATTGGTATTGTCGCAGCAACTTTGAATGCTCACGGACTTACATGTTTGATCCTTACCAAGGAACGTTTCAAAATTCGATTTGTCAATAATATTTAGAATTAATGGGTAATTGGAGTCGGAGGTTTGTCGTTACTACCTAACGGTGTCTGTAACTACGGCTAATTGGCTATTATTTAGAATATTTGATCATTCAACTGCATATTTTCAGTGAAGAATTCGTGATGGTTTTTATCAAGGAAATTACTTAATTCTCACATTTTGTCTTTGACCGTGACGACAGAATTCGAACCTTATCATGTTTCCTTAATCTTAGTCTTATTTCTGTTTATTGTCTTATTTTTTTTTTTATCTTATTGGATAATTTGCATGTCACTTCCAAAATATCAGAAATATCACTTGAAACTGTTTCGTCTACAATTTCTTTTCAAGCAGCTTAAGATCACGACCTCGTTCATATGATGCACCTTTTACACTGCCAGTTATCTTGTTTTAATGTATTCTTGCTGAAAACAGAATATTTACTATATTTTTTTACATAATCAGGTAACTTTAAATTTTGATCGCCGGAATTTTTTGCAGGAGTTGTCTTTTGATTTTTAAACTGGTTTTATTGCAAGTAATAAAAGAAAACGGGTACTTGCTGTCAAGAAAAATTTTGTCTATTTTTGCAAAATAGATTCCTTAACTGAAGTTTTACTGTGAACTTTAAATGACTCTTTTTTCTGAGAAAGATAGAACCTTTGATTCCAATTGCTAGAAATTTGTTACACTGATTTACTAAACGATCGTGGCTTTTGATTTTCAGCACTTCCGCTGAAATTGTTAATCTGTAAGGATCTCAGAATAAATACTAGGCACACCGACTCGCAAAATTAGAAACCCCTCACTGCAACTAGCAAAAGTTGCAACAACGAATTATTCCTTACAAGTCCCCTACATGTCTTACCAATGGAACCAACTTGCCCTTACCAATACACCAGAAACAAATAACAGGTACACCAACTAGCAAAAGTTGCGAACCCTTCATTGCCAAAGAAGATTATGATCTAATAGCCGAACAATTGCTTAAAACTCCCCTATATGTCTCACAATTGGTATCGGCCTATTTTTCGTTTCAGTGTGTACCTTACTACCGAAGTTGTCAACCCCTTTAAACTTTCAAGCTAGTACAGCTCATGAAGGAATTTTCTACAAAAATGGATGACAAATACTTTGATCATCAAGAGCTACCGATTGCCGTCGAAAAAAATCAAACTGTCTTAGTTCAAAATTAGACTTTTTTTGCCGTAGGCCAAGTTTCTGACGTCATCACTGAGAAAGGAGCAAAAGATAAACTCTAGTTTCTCTAACAATGAGAAAACTTTTAAAGTTTAAGAGGCACATCTGATACCATTTCTCTACCGCAATCCCAATTGCGAAAAACTAAATGATAAACTCAGCTGAAGTCACGAACAGAAATGGGTAGAAACAATAGCTTCCTTGGCCCCAGGCAAAGAGTTCTACGAAGCTTTCCAAAATGCAAAGTCATATTCATCAATCCAGCCTAAGGTCCAGACTTTCCGTAAAAACCGCAGAGGTTAGAACCTTACTACTTTCGCGGAATAAGCTGAAATTGGGGTGCTAGGAAAAAAAAAACACGACAAAATAATAATAATAATAATTTATTTCTTACCCACAACAACACTATAAAAGTATTAAAATGTGGAGTACAAACAATTAAATACACACAAAAAACAGCAAAACATACAAAAAATGAAAAGTAATGACAATAGAAATTTTTTACGTTACTACAAAAAATTAAAGAAACACACAAAATAACGAACTGTGAAAAAAAATGAACATTAGATACACACAAAAAATGAAATTAAAAAAAACACAAAGAGAAAAACAAATACATACACAAAGTCAACGAAAAAAACGGATAAGACGGTGGTGAGGGGATAGGCACGCAGAAGCTGTACTGGAGAGTTGTCTGTGAAGAATCTCTAACTTTAAAGTTATGTCAGGAACTGAGAATTTTTTAACAAGAGTCCGGTTTTTTGTCCAAGGTGGAAGATATAGAAGAAATTTGCAAAATTTGAAATAATTTATCCGAATTCTTTTTAAATTACCATTATTAAGAAGGGGGAAAAGACCTGAAGCATAAAGGACAGAATGATCACAGAAAGTAGAATAAAGTTTAGCCAGCGCACATCTATTATACTTCCCTCTATTTGCAACAATTTTTGCATAACCAATCTGAATCTTTTTACATATATCACAAACAGTACGCTGACGTAAGCTCGAAAGATTGTTAGTAATAGAGATACCAAGCCAACGAATACAATCAACAAGCGGGATAGTGAAGTTATTACAGTGAAGGGGAGTAGCAGTAATACAGTTATAGGGAAGAAACTCACATTTATCTATATTTTTACAATCTATATTATATATCTATATTATATCTGTATATTATCTATATTATACAAAACCAAAGTTTTGCTCTCCCAATACAATTCAGTTGGAGAATACTCTTGTATTCTCCAAGAAAGACAAGGATTTCAAGACTACTTGAAATCCTTTGTCTGTGACGACGGGGGTTGGAATCCTGTCGTCATGAGTTATTTGGTTTGAAACAGGGGTCAGTGGTGTGACTCTGTAAGCTCAGCCAGAGTCGACCTAGCTCCAAATGGGAACCTCAAGAAGTCTGTGAGAAGGTGAAAAGAAAGTGTTTGCGAAAACACAAGATTGCTTGCCCCCAACTGCCCATTGCAGTTTGCACGAAGAGCCGTGAAATGGAGATCAGCACTGCCGATAGGGATTTTGAAGTCCGACGCCATATTCTCTCAGTCTCTTCTTTAGAAAAAAAATGCTTAAATTATGCTGTTTGCACCTAGTCAGAAATAATTTCTCTGTGGGGTCTCAGATGTTATCTTCCAATGTTATAAAATTTATTCTTGGAAGTGTTCAAAATGTCGGTAGAAAATATTTGTTGATACTTCAAAATTTATTTGCTGATGATCTTGACAAGGAAATTAAAAAAATATGAGTAAAATTGGAATCTGTCAGAACTTAAAGAAGCTTGTTGGAGAAGCATAGTACTTTCGTATTATAGCAAGTACAAACTTCTATCTTTTTTAACTTGATTCATTCCAATAAAAAAAATGTTAACTAAAAAGGAATAACATAAAAATGTAAAAACAAAAGGTTGTTTGAAAACCAAATGCCTGCTCCTAAATGTAAGGCTGTAGCTGCCGTTTTTAAATATTATAGCTTTTGCATTAAACAAAAAATGCTTAGATAAATATTGCAACTATTTTTTCAAATATTCTTTTTGATTTAATATTAGATTACGTGCAACCTATTTGTATACCATGGCAAGAGAATGTTCGAAACAAAGATTTACTAGGACAAAAGGCAACCATAGCTGGATGGGGAACGACTCTGTTTAGTAAGTGATTTTTTAAATTATTTTCTTTTTTACTAGGTTCTTTTTTATTTTATTTTCTTTTATTTTTCTTTTCTTTTATTATTTCCTTTTTTTCCTTACATCATTTACTAGGACAAAAGGCAACCATAGCTGGATGGGGAACGATTCTGTTTAGTAAGTGATTTTTTTTTTATTTTATTTTCTTTTTTCATATATAGATAATGGTAATTGAAAAGGTGAAAGTCCAATCTAAGCTAATAAATGCTTCAAAACCTTGTTACACTTGTCTAGTTTATCCCATAAACTGATTCTTTGTGACAGGCGATTAAGAAATGCTATAGTAACGAAATAAACGAAACTTTAAAAATGGGATTTTGATACTAATAGATCAATCAAAAGAATCGGACTTTTATGCTGATTTAAAATATATAACTTTCATCAAATTTAGTCTTACTTATCAAAATTTAAGAGCCTGAGAAAATTTGCCTTATTTTGGAAAATAGAGGGAATCACCCCATAAAAGTCATAGAACCTTAACAAAAATCACACCATCGCATTCACCGTATCAGAGAACCCTACTGTCTAATTTACAAGCTCCTATCTACAAAAATGTTGAATTTCGTATTATTTGAAAAAAGACCGATCACGGGTGCATTTTTATTTGATTTTTAAATACTATGTAACATCGTTTCCCCAATTCAGAAAAACAACAATCTTGATTCCAATTTACATAGTA